>NW_027267060.1:10000-15000 GCF_963676685.1 Mytilus edulis
ATATAAAGCCTGCCAACCAACCAACCAACCAACCAACCAACCAACCAACCAACCAATCAATCAATCAATCAATCAATCAATCAATCAATCAATCAATCAATCATGATCAAACAATCAATCATGATCAATCAATCATGTTTCCGTCTCATGTGTTTAATATAGGTTTCAAGATCTTCTTTTTCGCTGTTTCAATTGACCCTATCCAACGTGTTTAACCAACCAACCAACCAACTAATCAACCAATCAATCAATCAATCAATCAATCATGATCATGATCATGATCAATCAATCAATCAATCATGTTTCCGTTTCATGTGTTTAATATAGGGGTTCAAGATCTTCTTTTTCGCTGTTTCAATTGACCCTATCCAACGTGTTTAACCAACCAACCACCTAATCAATCAATCAATCAATCAATCATGATCATGATCATGATCAATCAATCAATCAAACAATCAATCAATCATGTTTCCGTTTCATGTGTTTAATATAGGGTTCAAGATCTTCTTTGCTTCTTTTTCGCTGTTTCAATTGACCCTATCCAACGTGTTTAACCAACCAACCAACCAACTAACTAATCAATCAATCAATCAATCATGATCATGATCATGATCATGATCAATCAATCAATCAATCAATCATGATCATGATCATGATCAATCAATCAATCAATCAATCAATCATGATCATGTTTCCGTTTCATGTGTTTAATATAGGGTCCAAGATCTTCTGTTTCTTTTTCGCTGTTTCAATTGACCCTATCCAACGTGTTTAACCAACCAACCAACCAACCAATCAATCAATCAATCAATCAATCAATCAATCAATCAATCAATCAACCAACCAACTAATCAATCAATCAATCAATATGTATGACTGTTTATTTATGACAGTATAGTGAAGGAACAAACTCTCAATTATTCAAGAAAAAATGAAATTTAATATTGTTCTTACGTCTCTTCTGAAAAAAAATCCACATGTACTCTGAAACTACAAGTCCAATCGACCTCAAAATTTGCAGTCAGCAGGGCATACATGTAATAAAGGTTCATAAAAAAACTTGGTGCAGATATCTCTCAAGACTTTTCCTAGAGAAAAGAAATGGCAATACCTTAAAAATCGCTTGCTAGGTCCGTAAATCTCAGTAAAAACCTACAATAAAATGTCCGCTCCGAGATTGAAATACTAATCTGTGTTACAAACAGGTGCTGAAAAATGTACATTATCAGAAAATAATCATTAAATGTGTTTTAAAGTTACACCGGATCGATTAAATCCAAAACATGCACTGCCCGTGACCTGTGATCAAAATGTCAATTTCCTACAATGACAAAAGAAATTACATTGTGTGCATTCCGTCTCTATACATGTTGTCTGTTCAACGTCCCCACCTCAAAAGAAATAAAAAGACTAAGTTTTCGTTATTATAAACCCGTGTCACGTGATGTCGCGCGCGCTGTACCTAAAATAAAAGAAACACTTTCCAAACTAAACATGAAACTTCTCCGGTAACACAATTCTATAGACCCCTTACACAAACAAACAAACAAACAAACAAACAAACAAACAAACAAACAAACAAACAAACAAACACAAACACACATCAATCAATCATCTTTTTAAGGGGGTGAAAGACCGTTCACAATTGCTTTTTAAAAGCAATTGATTTATATTGTAAAAAGGCCTTTTTAACCATTCTGTTCCGTTAATATAAAAAAAAAAAAAAAAATCCTCCCCGAGACCCTCTTTTGGCCCCCCCCCTTTTTTTGTACCCTCCACTAACAACTGAATGTAGTTTGTGTGCTATCTATCCTATCAACGTAAAACGAACGACAACTCCAGTTTTTTCCCTTTTATTAGGTCTTTCAACCTTTCGGATGAAAGACCTATTGTTTTTGTTCTGATTATTATTATTATTATTTTTTTTCTTCCGCCAACATTTTTTTCCTTCGCTGTTTTTTTGTTTCGCAAGATGTCGCTTAAATAAATGAAATATGATATCGAACAGTTTATGCGCTTTTGAAACTGACACCGCGAAACCCAATACTTTCCCATATAAGAGTTATCTCCCCGAACACTGTTTTTTTTGTTATCGCTTAATCTTCACAACCGTTTAAGAAACCGACAAATTTATTTTTCCAAATGGCGCGTTACATCCTCAGGACGTTCTGTTTTTTTTTGACCGAAGCCTTATAGAGATTCCATATGAGAGTTAATTCCCCTTTTGTTTTTGAAATTTTGAAATGTATTTTAAACTGGAAAACCATAAGTGATAGAGACCTCGGGTCTTTTGATTTGAGATCCTTGGTCCAAAAAAACGAAAATTAGGTCAAGGTCAAAGGTCAAGGTCGTATGTTAGATTTTTATTGGTCTTTGATTGCCCTATAACTTTTGAATGGTTATAGATACAGAAAATTTTCATAGTGAAAAATGTTTGATACCTCAAGGGGCAACTTTGTTACATTTCGACTGCATTGGTTTTACCATTGTGTAAGGGACATAATCCCCATTGATGGTTTATATAAAGCCTGCCAACCAACCAACCAACCAACCAACCAACCAACCAACCAACCAATCAATCAATCAATCAATCAATCAATCAATCAATCAATCAATCAATCATGATCAAACAATCAATCATGATCAATCAATCATGTTTCCGTCTCATGTGTTTAATATAGGTTTCAAGATCTTCTTTTTCGCTGTTTCAATTGACCCTATCCAACGTGTTTAACCAACCAACCAACCAACTAATCAACCAATCAATCAATCAATCAATCAATCATGATCATGATCATGATCAATCAATCAATCAATCATGTTTCCGTTTCATGTGTTTAATATAGGGTTCAAGATCTTCTTTTTCGCTGTTTCAATTGACCCTATCCAACGTGTTTAACCAACCAACCACCTAATCAATCAATCAATCAATCAATCATGATCATGATCATGATCAATCAATCAATCAAACAATCAATCAATCATGTTTCCGTTTCATGTGTTTAATATAGGGTTCAAGATCTTCTTTGCTTCTTTTTCGCTGTTTCAATTGACCCTATCCAACGTGTTTAACCAACCAACCAACCAACTAACTAATCAATCAATCAATCAATCATGATCATGATCATGATCATGATCAATCAATCAATCAATCAATCATGATCATGATCATGATCAATCAATCAATCAATCAATCAATCATGATCATGTTTCCGTTTCATGTGTTTAATATAGGGTCCAAGATCTTCTGTTTCTTTTTCGCTGTTTCAATTGACCCTATCCAACGTGTTTAACCAACCAACCAACCAACCAATCAATCAATCAATCAATCAATCAATCAATCAATCAATCAATCAACCAACCAACTAATCAATCAATCAATCAATATGTATGACTGTTTATTTATGACAGTATAGTGAAGGAACAAACTCTCAATTATTCAAGAAAAAATGAAATTTAATATTGTTCTTACGTCTCTTCTGAAAAAAAATCCACATGTACTCTGAAACTACAAGTCCAATCGACCTCAAAATTTGCAGTCAGCAGGGCATACATGTAATAAAGGTTCATAAAAAAACTTGGTGCAGATATCTCTCAAGACTTTTCCTAGAGAAAAGAAATGGCAATACCTTAAAAATCGCTTGCTAGGTCCGTAAATCTCAGTAAAAACCTACAATAAAATGTCCGCTCCGAGATTGAAATACTAATCTGTGTTACAAACAGGTGCTGAAAAATGTACATTATCAGAAAATAATCATTAAATGTGTTTTAAAGTTACACCGGATCGATTAAATCCAAAACATGCACTGCCCGTGACCTGTGATCAAAATGTCAATTTCCTACAATGACAAAAGAAATTACATTGTGTGCATTCCGTCTCTATACATGTTGTCTGTTCAACGTCCCCACCTCAAAAGAAATAAAAAGACTAAGTTTTCGTTATTATAAACCCGTGTCACGTGATGTCGCGCGCGCTGTACCTAAAATAAAAGAAACACTTTCCAAACTAAACATGAAACTTCTCCGGTAACACAATTCTATAGACCCCTTACACAAACAAACAAACAAACAAACAAACAAACAAACAAACAAACAAACAAACAAACAAACACAAACACACATCAATCAATCATCTTTTTAAGGGGGTGAAAGACCGTTCACAATTGCTTTTTAAAAGCAATTGATTTATATTGTAAAAAGGCCTTTTTAACCATTCTGTTCCGTTAATATAAAAAAAAAAAAAAAAATCCTCCCCGAGACCCTCTTTTGGCCCCCCCCCTTTTTTTGTACCCTCCACTAACAACTGAATGTAGTTTGTGTGCTATCTATCCTATCAACGTAAAACGAACGACAACTCCAGTTTTTTCCCTTTTATTAGGTCTTTCAACCTTTCGGATGAAAGACCTATTGTTTTTGTTCTGATTATTATTATTATTATTTTTTTTCTTCCGCCAACATTTTTTTCCTTCGCTGTTTTTTTGTTTCGCAAGATGTCGCTTAAATAAATGAAATATGATATCGAACAGTTTATGCGCTTTTGAAACTGACACCGCGAAACCCAATACTTTCCCATATAAGAGTTATCTCCCCGAACACTGTTTTTTTTGTTATCGCTTAATCTTCACAACCGTTTAAGAAACCGACAAATTTATTTTTCCAAATGGCGCGTTACATCCTCAGGACGTTCTGTTTTTTTTTGACCGAAGCCTTATAGAGATTCCATATGAGAGTTAATTCCCCTTTTGTTTTTGAAATTTTGAAATGTATTTTAAACTGGAAAACCATAAGTGATAGAGACCTCGGGTCTTTTGATTTGAGATCCTTGGTCCAAAAAAACGAAAATTAGGTCAAGGTCAAAGGTCAAGGTCGTATGTTAGATTTTTATTGGTCTTTGATTGCCCTATAACTTTTGAATGGTTATAGATACAGAAAATTTTCATAGTGAAAAATGTTTGATACCTCAAGGGGCAACTTTGTTACATTTCGACTGCATTGGTTTT
>NW_027267060.1:22500-25000 GCF_963676685.1 Mytilus edulis
AGGGGCAACTTTGTTACATTTCGACTGCATTGGTTTTACCATTGTGTAAGGGACATAATCCCCATTGATGGTTTATATAAAGCCTGCCAACCAACCAACCAACCAACCAACCAACCAACCAACCAACCAATCAATCAATCAATCAATCAATCAATCAATCAATCAATCAATCAATCATGATCAAACAATCAATCATGATCAATCAATCATGTTTCCGTCTCATGTGTTTAATATAGGTTTCAAGATCTTCTTTTTCGCTGTTTCAATTGACCCTATCCAACGTGTTTAACCAACCAACCAACCAACTAATCAACCAATCAATCAATCAATCAATCAATCATGATCATGATCATGATCAATCAATCAATCAATCATGTTTCCGTTTCATGTGTTTAATATAGGGTTCAAGATCTTCTTTTTCGCTGTTTCAATTGACCCTATCCAACGTGTTTAACCAACCAACCACCTAATCAATCAATCAATCAATCAATCATGATCATGATCATGATCAATCAATCAATCAAACAATCAATCAATCATGTTTCCGTTTCATGTGTTTAATATAGGGTTCAAGATCTTCTTTGCTTCTTTTTCGCTGTTTCAATTGACCCTATCCAACGTGTTTAACCAACCAACCAACCAACTAACTAATCAATCAATCAATCAATCATGATCATGATCATGATCATGATCAATCAATCAATCAATCAATCATGATCATGATCATGATCAATCAATCAATCAATCAATCAATCATGATCATGTTTCCGTTTCATGTGTTTAATATAGGGTCCAAGATCTTCTGTTTCTTTTTCGCTGTTTCAATTGACCCTATCCAACGTGTTTAACCAACCAACCAACCAACCAATCAATCAATCAATCAATCAATCAATCAATCAATCAATCAATCAACCAACCAACTAATCAATCAATCAATCAATATGTATGACTGTTTATTTATGACAGTATAGTGAAGGAACAAACTCTCAATTATTCAAGAAAAAATGAAATTTAATATTGTTCTTACGTCTCTTCTGAAAAAAAATCCACATGTACTCTGAAACTACAAGTCCAATCGACCTCAAAATTTGCAGTCAGCAGGGCATACATGTAATAAAGGTTCATAAAAAAACTTGGTGCAGATATCTCTCAAGACTTTTCCTAGAGAAAAGAAATGGCAATACCTTAAAAATCGCTTGCTAGGTCCGTAAATCTCAGTAAAAACCTACAATAAAATGTCCGCTCCGAGATTGAAATACTAATCTGTGTTACAAACAGGTGCTGAAAAATGTACATTATCAGAAAATAATCATTAAATGTGTTTTAAAGTTACACCGGATCGATTAAATCCAAAACATGCACTGCCCGTGACCTGTGATCAAAATGTCAATTTCCTACAATGACAAAAGAAATTACATTGTGTGCATTCCGTCTCTATACATGTTGTCTGTTCAACGTCCCCACCTCAAAAGAAATAAAAAGACTAAGTTTTCGTTATTATAAACCCGTGTCACGTGATGTCGCGCGCGCTGTACCTAAAATAAAAGAAACACTTTCCAAACTAAACATGAAACTTCTCCGGTAACACAATTCTATAGACCCCTTACACAAACAAACAAACAAACAAACAAACAAACAAACAAACAAACACAAACACACATCAATCAATCATCTTTTTAAGGGGGTGAAAGACCGTTCACAATTGCTTTTTAAAAGCAATTGATTTATATTGTAAAAAGGCCTTTTTAACCATTCTGTTCCGTTAATATAAAAAAAAAAAAAAAAATCCTCCCCGAGACCCTCTTTTGGCCCCCCCCCTTTTTTTGTACCCTCCACTAACAACTGAATGTAGTTTGTGTGCTATCTATCCTATCAACGTAAAACGAACGACAACTCCAGTTTTTTCCCTTTTATTAGGTCTTTCAACCTTTCGGATGAAAGACCTATTGTTTTTGTTCTGATTATTATTATTATTATTTTTTTTCTTCCGCCAACATTTTTTTCCTTCGCTGTTTTTTTGTTTCGCAAGATGTCGCTTAAATAAATGAAATATGATATCGAACAGTTTATGCGCTTTTGAAACTGACACCGCGAAACCCAATACTTTCCCATATAAGAGTTATCTCCCCGAACACTGTTTTTTTTGTTATCGCTTAATCTTCACAACCGTTTAAGAAACCGACAAATTTATTTTTCCAAATGGCGCGTTACATCCTCAGGACGTTCTGTTTTTTTTTGACCGAAGCCTTATAGAGATTCCATATGAGAGTTAATTCCCCTTTTGTTTTTGAAATTTTGAAATGTATTTTAAACTGGAAAACCATAAGTGATAGAGACCTCGGGTCTTTTGATTTGAGATCCTTGGTCCAAAAAAACGAAAATTAGGTCAAGGTCAAAGGTCAAGGTCGTATGTTAGATTTTTATTGGTCTTTGATTGCCCTATAACTTTTGAATGGTTATAGATACAGAAAATTTTCATAGTGAAAAATGTTTGATACCT
>NW_027267060.1:32500-35062 GCF_963676685.1 Mytilus edulis
TTTTGAATGGTTATAGATACAGAAAATTTTCATAGTGAAAAATGTTTGATACCTCAAGGGGCAACTTTGTTACATTTCGACTGCATTGGTTTTACCATTGTGTAAGGGACATAATCCCCATTGATGGTTTATATAAAGCCTGCCAACCAACCAACCAACCAACCAACCAACCAACCAACCAACCAATCAATCAATCAATCAATCAATCAATCAATCAATCAATCAATCATGATCAAACAATCAATCATGATCAATCAATCATGTTTCCGTCTCATGTGTTTAATATAGGTTTCAAGATCTTCTTTTTCGCTGTTTCAATTGACCCTATCCAACGTGTTTAACCAACCAACCAACCAACTAATCAACCAATCAATCAATCAATCAATCAATCATGATCATGATCATGATCAATCAATCAATCAATCATGTTTCCGTTTCATGTGTTTAATATAGGGTTCAAGATCTTCTTTTTCGCTGTTTCAATTGACCCTATCCAACGTGTTTAACCAACCAACCACCTAATCAATCAATCAATCAATCAATCATGATCATGATCATGATCAATCAATCAATCAAACAATCAATCAATCATGTTTCCGTTTCATGTGTTTAATATAGGGTTCAAGATCTTCTTTGCTTCTTTTTCGCTGTTTCAATTGACCCTATCCAACGTGTTTAACAACCAACCAACCAACTAACTAATCAATCAATCAATCAATCATGATCATGATCATGATCATGATCAATCAATCAATCAATCAATCATGATCATGATCATGATCAATCAATCAATCAATCAATCAATCATGATCATGTTTCCGTTTCATGTGTTTAATATAGGGTCCAAGATCTTCTGTTTCTTTTTCGCTGTTTCAATTGACCCTATCCAACGTGTTTAACCAACCAACCAACCAACCAATCAATCAATCAATCAATCAATCAATCAATCAATCAATCAATCAACCAACCAACTAATCAATCAATCAATCAATATGTATGACTGTTTATTTATGACAGTATAGTGAAGGAACAAACTCTCAATTATTCAAGAAAAAATGAAATTTAATATTGTTCTTACGTCTCTTCTGAAAAAAAATCCACATGTACTCTGAAACTACAAGTCCAATCGACCTCAAAATTTGCAGTCAGCAGGGCATACATGTAATAAAGGTTCATAAAAAAACTTGGTGCAGATATCTCTCAAGACTTTTCCTAGAGAAAAGAAATGGCAATACCTTAAAAATCGCTTGCTAGGTCCGTAAATCTCAGTAAAAACCTACAATAAAATGTCCCGCTCCGAGATTGAAATACTAATCTGTGTTACAAACAGGTGCTGAAAAATGTACATTATCAGAAAATAATCATTAAATGTGTTTTAAAGTTACACCGGATCGATTAAATCCAAAACATGCACTGCCCGTGACCTGTGATCAAAATGTCAATTTCCTACAATGACAAAAGAAATTACATTGTGTGCATTCCGTCTCTATACATGTTGTCTGTTCAACGTCCCCACCTCAAAAGAAATAAAAGACTAAGTTTTCGTTATTATAAACCCGTGTCACGTGATGTCGCGCGCGCTGTACCTAAAATAAAAGAAACACTTTCCAAACTAAACATGAAACTTCTCCGGTAACACAATTCTATAGACCCCTTACACAAACAAACAAACAAACAAACAAACAAACAAACAAACAAACACAAACACACATCAATCAATCATCTTTTTAAGGGGGTGAAAGACCGTTCACAATTGCTTTTTAAAAGCAATTGATTTATATTGTAAAAAGGGCCTTTTTAACCATTCTGTTCCGTTAATATAAAAAAAAAAAAAAAAATCCTCCCCGAGACCTCTTTTGGCCCCCCCCCTTTTTTTGTACCCTCCACTAACAACTGAATGTAGTTTGTGTGCTATCTATCCTATCAACGTAAAACGAACGACAACTCCAGTTTTTTCCCTTTTATTAGGTCCTTTCAACCTTTCGGATGAAAGACCTATTGTTTTTGTTCTGATTATTATTATTATTATTTTTTTTCTTCCGCCAACATTTTTTTTCCTTCGCTGGTTTTTTGTTTCGCAAGATGTCGCTTAAATAAATGAAATATGATATCGAACAGTTTATGCGCTTTTGAAACTGACACCGCGAAACCCAATACTTTCCCATATAAGAGTTATCTCCCCGAACACTGTTTTTTTTGTTATCGCTTAATCTTCACAACCGTTTAAGAAACCGACAAATTTATTTTTCCAAATGGCGCGTTACATCCTCAGGACGTTCTGTTTTTTTTTTGACCGAAGCCTTATAGAGATTCCATATGAGAGTTAATTCCCCTTTTGTTTTTGAAATTTTGAAATGTATTTTAAACTGGAAAACCATAAGTGATAGAGACCTCGGGTCTTTTGATTTGAGATCCTTGGTCCAAAAAAACGAAAATTAGGTCAAGGTCAAAGGTCAAGGTCGTATTTTAGATTTTTATTGGTCTTTGATTTCCCTATAACTTTTGAATGGTTATAGATACAGAAAATTTTCATAGTGAAAAATGTTTGATACCTCAAGGGGC
>NW_027267061.1:0-32995 GCF_963676685.1 Mytilus edulis
GAAGATTGCTTCGCTCAGCCGAATGAAATCAGAGGACGGAGAATTTCGGGAAAAACTTTCCAAAAACTATTTCGAGAAACAATACAGAATGTTTTTACTATACGGTGAATGAAGATTGCTTCGCTCGCCGGAATGAAATCAGAGGACGGAGAATTTCGGGAAAAACTTTCCAAAACTATTTCGAGAAACAATACAGAATGTTTTTACTATGCGGTGAATGAAGATTGCTTCGCTCGCCGAATGAAATCAGAGGACGGAGAATTTCGGGAAAAACATTCCAAAACTATTTCAAGAAACAATACAGAATGTTTTTACTATACGGTGAATGAAGATTGCTTCGCTCGCCGAATGAAATCAGAGGACGGAGAATTTCGGGAAAAACTTTCCAAAACTATTTCGAGAAACAATACAGAATGTTTTTACTATGCGGTGAATGAAGATTGCTTCGCTCGCCGAATGAAATCAGAGGACGGAGAATTTCGGGAAAAACTTTCCAAAACTATATTTTGAGAAACAGTACATAATGTTTTTATTATAGTAGTACGGTGAAACGAAGATTGCTTCGCTCGCCGAATGACATTACCAGTGAGACATTTATCGAAAGTTCAAACCAAACGACTAAGGAACAATATACAGACTCTATAAAGATAACTGACACGTGTATTTAACTTTGCAGAAATTCCCCATATATAACAATTGTTTTCATATATTTTGAAACCATTCAAGAGACTGACAAATGAAAACATTAGTTGAAATAACTCAGGTATAATATATAGATGTAAGAAATTATTTTCAACGTTTCCCTTAATGAAGGTTCTGAAACATTAATTATTGGGGGGAGGGGGTAGGGGATAGTGTTTTTCTTTAACACCTTAGAAAGAAAAAAATATATATTTTTTTATGAATGAGAGAGAAAATGTGGGAGTTTTTGCTATTAGAATTAAAAAAAAAAATCATGATTGATCATGTGTTGTGAAAAATTAACTCCTTTCTTTCAAGGATATATTATATTATCGTTTCATAAAAATGCTAATAAGAATTTCTTTTTTTTTCTTTTTAAAACAAACTATTCTCTTCTGTATCTTATAGCTAGAAATTACATTGAAACCAATCCTCGGTTAACAATGCCATAAGTTCGTTTTTTTTCATTTGAATTTTATATTCCGAAAATTATTTAAATTTGGGCGCCATGTTTAAACTGGTGTTATTGAGCTCCGACTCGAGAATAAAATTTTCTTAAAGTGATGGATTAACTTTTTCCTTTGCACAAGTAAGTAATTTTTTTAATAGTTTTCGTGCTTAAGTTATTCAAAATGATATTTGGCCCGTGAAATTTTTCACATAGAGAGAATATTGAAGCAATTTTGTTCCGACCTGAAATCATGTCGGAAAGTGCTAAAGAAATTGACGTATCTCGATATGACTTCGCATTCCAAAAAAAAAAAAATGAAAAATATCAGTATAAAAACGTTAAAAATTGAATAAGAATGCGAAGTCATATGTTATAGGACTAGACAAGAACTGTGATATTCCCGACTTGGTACAGGCATTTTCAAATGTAGAAAATGGTGGATTACTCACTTTGATGACAGTCTCATCAATTTCCGTTATATTTAAATTGATGCGTTAACTAAAACAGACACAATAAATAAAGTCGTATAGACGTTACGCACGGTAATGCGTTCGGATTAAAATTACGTTATCATATGATTTAAGAACAGCAACCATTTGCCTATACAAAATGAAATCACCAACATCCATATATCTACAGAAAGGCTCGGACATGTTTTTCTTATTTTAAGTTAATTCTATAAATTTTTGCACCATACGTTTATTTTATTGAACACACAAATATCCTACTTTACGTTAAAATTGCATGTCCGGCGTAACATTTCAAATTAAATTAAATACATTTTTCTATGTTCCGTTGTAATTTTGCACAATAAAATCTGCGAAATTTAGTATATCAGCTTCCTACTAAATTTATATTATAACATCACACCCCGTTTTTTTGGTATTGGCTGAAATTTGAAGCAAGCCTTCAACGAAATATTCAGCAGAGGAACCTGTCTTAATGTGTTATGAGGAAAGTTTATCAACATTTCAGTTTTAATATTATCCCTATAAAGTAATAAAATCATATTAAAACTATACTCAATAGAAAGTTCTGAAAAAGATAAACATTTCCAAAGTTTCAAATGTAAAAAAAAACTTTTTCTTGAAGCAGAATTTTTAAAAAATCGAATGTCTAGCCACTATGTCCAAACGTAATTTTTGTCCATTCCTTAGGTGAAACATGTTGTATAAATACTAAATGTGCATTTATAATACAAAACTAACATATTTATAGATACAAACTATAAGTTCATATAAATGGCTAAATGAGTCGGGTGTTTTTACAACATGATGACCTTACATTTTTTTCGGAAAGCATTCCCTATGTCTAGGTCATTATGTCCAAGGGCGTCATTTTGACGTTTCTGCACAGTGGCGTCTTTTATACAAATACACACTATTTACGAACTGTTTAGGCAGTTAAAATGATGCGGGAAATGTTCATTCCAAAATGGTCTGCTGAATCAAAATAACACTCAGATTAGAAAAACACACAAACATAAGGAATAAACCCTTTATAGACATAGGGGAAAAGGGGGGGGGGGATGGGCCGAGGGATAATTTCTGATGGACAAAAGTTTTCACGCAAATCTTAAACACCTTTATAGATTAGAAACTGACTAGAATCCGAGGTACAATGGTCTTATAATTTTTAAAGAATAGAATAAATACGTATTTGTAAAATAAAACCATCAGTGCTAAAAAGATAGAGAAATAGTCTGAAAACTCGCACAGACACATACAAATATTGGACAAAAGTGAATTCAATCTAAAAAAACCCAGAATAGTTTATCAAAGGTACCAAGATTATAATGTATAGTACGCCAGACGCGTGTTTCGTCTACATAAGACTCATCAGTGACGCTCATATCAAAATATTTATAAAGCCAAACAAGTACAAAGTTGAAGAGCATTGAGGATCCAAATTCCAAAAAAGTTGTGCCAAATACATCTAACGGTAATCTATGCCTGGGATAAGAAAATCCTTATAAAAAGAAATATTGCTGAATTATTATATGACCGGTTTTTATTTATAAAAACCATAAGTGTTCATGTTCAATTTGTAAAAAAAATGTTCAGCTATATTTTTGTTTTCATGTGTCCCTCCGGGAGCAAGAGTTTTTTTTTAAAGGTTGCTATGTATCCTTTCCAAAATAAAATTGGAAAAATTTGCATTTGTTTTCATCTAATTACAGATCAGAAAATAAAAACGATCCTTACTTAATTGCCTTATACATGATAAATTTTGAAACATTTCTTCAACTTATTGTATTTATTTGATAACAAAATGTCAAAGTTAGTATATGGCGACACAGTTGTCAATTAGACATGTTACGTCTTGCGACGCAATACCGCGCGTAACGTCACAACAATTTAAAGGAACAATTTAACAGAACACAAAAACATCTATCTAGAGTACTGTCGGGTATTTTCGACCAGAGGCAGTTTCGACCACCAAACATTTCGGGAGCGATTTCATGCACGCGAGGCGTCGTTTCCGCATCCTTTCCGCGTGCAGATCTGCAGAACTAAGTATTTGTCATGGAAGGGTAGGTTAGCTGCAATTCACGGAAAGAAGTAGTAAGTTATATAATTTGTAACGGTTGTCGTGGAAAATCTCGCCATGATAAAAACAAGTATTACCAGTCCGGGAAATCCACTAATTCGACAACGTTTACGAATTCGGAAACGACAGTGTTCCGAATTCGACAACGTTTACGAATTCAGCAAAAAGGCGTTGTCGAATTCAACAACCTATGCACCTAAGCGGCAATCGGCATTTACAAACAAAGATCGGCATTACCTTAAGCGGTCTTAAATTGGCGCCAACACTTCTTCAACTTTTATTTTGACTGGTAGAATTTCATCGGTGAGTTTTCATATTTTTTACACATAACTAACTGCCAGAATTTTTTTTATGTATTCTCTTTCATGTCTTTGGTGGTATATACAATAGCATAAAACGATATCTATTTTCTTACACCCATTCACAGGAATATACAAATGTGAAAGTATGGACCATTCCATTTGATATCTGAAAGGGGTGGAAGGGGTAAAAATATGAAAACCATGTGAAATGCTTTCTCGAACGATAGAATCCTTACCGTGTTTTCATGTTCTACCATATATCTCCTTTCAAGTCTTAATTTATAACATGTGACAAAGAACGATATATGTGTACTTGATTGTCTTTCTCAGAGTTATACAAAAATTGGGCCAAAATGGCTGTTCCATTTGATATCTGAAAGGGGTGGAAGGACTGAAAAAATGCGATTAGAAAGTTTTTTTGTCCTATTTTCTTCCCTTGTCGCCCTTTATACATACCCTCACTTTATTTCATAATATAGCTCACAGTTGTGTATACTTTACCACTGTTTTGTTTCAGCAATGGCTTATTATGAAAAAGTAAAAGAGGATTTAATGAAATTAAAAAAAAATGACAATGAAAGAAAACAAGGAAAAAAAGATACAAATTTTATTGAAAATGACGTCACAAGACGTTCAACTTATTCAAGAAGGTCTACATCTTTGAAAATAGCGGTAATGCATTCAAGCATTGATGTTATCATTTGTTCTGTCATGTTTTCTTTTTTTCTAGAAGTTTCTGAGCATGTTAGTTTCTTATATTTTGACTTATCATTTTGTTGCCAGAAGTTGTCAAGTTTTCAACCTTACCTCACATTTGGTATATATTAAACCAATGCAATGTAGTAATCTGATTATCTTCTTTTCATGAGAATAATAAGTAAAGTGAATCCTAATTAAACATGTCCATAGAAAGCATAATATTCATTCATGATTGAATATTTAAAGTAATTTGCTATGATTAATTCTTTTTTACAATAAAGTATGTTTGTATGTCCACAATTGGTAAACACATTTGAATATATTAACTATTAAGACTGCAAAAAAAGATGCAAACAAAATATCATATGTAATATTCATAACTATAAATCTATCAAACTACTTAATATAATGATAAGTGTACATGTCATCTATCTCTATTCTAGGCCATGGAGTTGGAGATCCAGACACACTGTTCGGTCAGTTTGGAAATAGCACAACATGGAGGAATGGCCGTATCCATTCCTACAAGTCAAAAAATGAAGAGGAAGAAGAGCCAATGGCAGAACTGGGACCAGCAGGGGATGCTCCAGCAGGGGAGGCACCAGCACCAGTACAAACCGGTGTACTTCTGGTGAACCCAGTAGCAGCAAGTCCTGCAAAGAGGAAAGTGGGTCCATCATTGAAAGCAGTAGTTCCCACAACCAAGCCAAAAACCAATAAGAAAGCATGTAGGGTATGCTCCATATCAAAAGAGACATCTTTTTGGCTTGGTTGTGGGTATACAAACCCACGTTCCAAAAGGCAAGACTGTTGCTATTGGGTCCATCAGAAGTGCATTGGTTTGTATCCCATAGGGAAGAAAGAGGAGTTATCAAAGACACCATTCTTCTGTCCAAAACATGGACTGTCTAAATAAATTATTAATATATGTGCATTGAGCTTTCAAAATTCTATTTCTACTTCTGTTATTAATAAATATTAAATTATTTTTACACTTTAAATATTTTTTTATCTTCTTGCAATTAAATGATAGTTTTAGCAAATATGTGCATATTACATCTATTATTGAGAACAGAGGTGAACAACAAAGAGAAGCTTCAACAACTGAAGCAATATAAAAAAGGGCAAAAGACTAAAGCCAAGATCTAAGACCCTCAATGACAAAAAACAACATTTTGTGTTTTGGGGAAATCCAAAGCTAGCTGCCTGATAGTGGGTAACTCCTAGTCTATTGAAGTTCATGTGGTTAACACTCAATTTCATTTATTTGTGTAATACATTTAGTGAGTTGGTGATGTTGTCGTGCCATTGACCCATATCAGTTCCTTTTCATATTGAAAATTGAAAACTGAAAACTAAAAACTAAATGAAAAACACAGGCCCTAAAAAAATAGGAAGACCTCAGGTGCTCAGGAAGGGTGAACATTTCTATTTGTTATACATTGAGGAAGTGATGTCTTTGTGCATTAACGCATATCTGTTCTTTGTAATTTTTCCTTTTTGAATGTGGTGAACATGGTCATTGTAGATTCAAATACATACAAAAATAACTTATGGTTTTCCTGTTTGAATTGTGTTACACTTGTTATTTTGGGGTCCTTTATAGCTTATAGCTAATGCTCCGTGTTGAAGGCCGTTCTTTGACCTATACTTGTTACCTTTTTATACATTGTGACTTGGATGGAGAGTTGTCTCATTGGCACTCATACCACATCTTCTTATTTATATTTAACAACAAATTCAAATTAAATTTCAATTGTCACAAAAAGATAAAAGCAGCAACACAAAGTTCATATACATAGTACAACTGGGGACATTTTTGAAAATTTAATTAAGCTCATTTGTGTCTATCTCTGCGTCTACCTCCTGTACCCCATTCTTGACAATCTCGGCAAGTTCTTCGTAAAGGTTAACATGACTGGTCTTGTTTGCATTAGTAAAGTTTTCTTAAAATGGTTTGAATAGAATAGTGTTAAGTCTTCATCAACTATATTGTTGATTAGAGACAATATTTCTAATTTAAGTTTGCTAATGGTCCAGTTATTTGCGTCATTGAAATTGATTTCATCTTGATATGTGATAAAAATTGGAACCTGATCCTTAATATTTCCTCGTAAGAAGGATACATAGTTACTCTTACTATTATGAGTGACATTACAAGTTCCGATGCAGTTCCTCGTTTGTTACGGACACCAAAGGCACATCTGCCTCTGGGTTAGCAAACCAACCCGACTTACGTATTTCTCCTCTGAACATCTGAACTTCGTTTGACACATTTATCATGCCTCGATCTGAAGAAGATTCATATACACCAGTATTCTCAAATACTTTTGTCTGATTTTGTCAAGACGACGTTACACACCGACTGGCAGTTACCCATGACTGTAGTGTGGGTACACCTGGTGGCAGTTGATTTTTATGGACCGATTCACATTTTCGGTTATGTAATCTCCACCTTCAGCGCGCAAGAAATGTCCAGACGAAGAGAAAGATTCATGTTTTTCAATGTATTCTTTCACTTCATCTGGAGCACTGACCCTATCAGACATATCACTACATATCAATTTTGGGTAAATTGTATGCCTTTTAACAAACATGACGGGCACAGCAGCTTGCCTACCAGCAAGCATGTAATCAGAATTGTTATTTCTGACCCCACTCCGGAAACATTTCATCGACAAGAAAAATGTAAATGCCATATGGTACATTAACCTATGTTTGGATTCTTTGTATTGTTAACCCAGAGCAAAAAAACCACCTGCAGATGGATCACTGTTTTGTCTTAAACAAGTGACGACATAAATTCGACATAGTTCTCTCGAAATCGCATATAATGAGACTTGAAATATTTTGCCATGTGAGGTGGTGGTCACCACAGCCAATAATGAATTCCCTGGCCTTTTTAGAGGAAAAACCTAGTTTTTCTGCTAAAAATTCCATGAACATGGATCTTGTAAGAGAAAATAAAGCTCGAAATAAGTTAATTTCCATATGACCAGCCCCAGGAATAGGGAGAACGAAATCATATAACAGTTTAAATGTTATGCCATCATGATTCAATCTATGTTTTTTCTGATGTTTTTCAAATGTAGTATGTGCTTTGGTCCACTCTATCGCCACAAGAACTACAAGTGAAAACATTGCTGATGATATTTAAGATTAGATTGTAAGGAACACCGTCGCTACCGACTCTCACCCATTTTCTTTGTTTATCAATACCACACTCAATTGCCAAGGCATCAAGGACTGTTTGTACGTTTTTCTTTGCTATTGGGATTGACTCCTATAATTTCCCCCACATTAATAATTGACTTTGATTCTACACCTTTGGGGATGTCGGAGTACAACGCTTTCCGTTCTATTGTGCTGCAATCGTAATTGCAATTTTGACAAACGGACTGCGTTTTTAAACACTCACGCTGACAGTTGCTACATATCCTAAAGAACGGTTGTCTTTCTGCTATAACCCGACTGAAAGTGACATGATCCTTGTACTCATCACTGAGCTCGTCATACGATAGCTCGTTTACAACATCGTTTATTGTTTTTTCAATAAAGGCAAATCGATAAGGCCGAAAAATATTGTTATACAATTGTTCATCTTTTGCGATTATTTGGTCCGAGCTTTCGGAGAAAGGTACTCGCCATAAGCCTGGCTTCAATTCTAGTTTTGACTGTATATCTGACTGTGTTTCATTTTGACAATACACAACATTTGTAGCTACGGTTAACGGGTGTAACCCCTCCTTCACGAACACGTCGCGTCTTCCCGACCCGTTGGGTATTATCAAAGAAACAGTCAACATCATTTGGGGGGCATTTGTTACAGTCATTACTAGCAGATTTAAGTACGTTCTTTAAAGTGGTTACGCTTCCCGACGGAGAAGAGCTTCCCGATATAGCAATAGACGTTTTACTTCCATGTAGACACCACTGTATCAGAGATTGTGAGAACGAAAATGAGCCAATATAATTATTATTTCTAACAAAGTATAGTTGCTCAATGAGCAAACACAAGGAGTATTGCTTCTTGCTGCTGGCATTGTCTAGTGTATGCGGTATGTTAGTGCAACAACGGAGAAATGTAACCAAAGAGTTAGGCCGAGAAGTTAAGAAGTCTTTCACATTTAGTTCGCTTAACTGGTCTAAGTTTTTATATGAAGAGAACTCTTTAGTGTCATTAGTAATGTCATCACAGATAAATTTCCCTACTTCCGATAAAATAAGATCTTTTTCTGACTCATTTAAAGTTTTATTTCTCAGAAGTTTGATGACGTCTGAGACACAAGGTCGAAGCTCGACTTGGTCTTCATTCAACTCAATAGTGTCCGGGTCATTTTCGTGCAAATCTTTTTCATCTTCGACATCGTTGTCAGTATTAGAAACTAGCTTATTTTGACTGTAAGCCAAGCAGTTTTTACACACCCAAGTGCTCTTTTATGTAAAAGGTTGTTGTCTATCAAATAGTTTAAATCGGACTTGCGTAAGTCTTTTCCGCTAGTTTTAGCTAGTGGTGAATTGAGCGTGGGATCGTGCACTAAACATTTGCACGTTCTTGTGTATGGTGCTTTACTACTACTCTGCCTGGTTCGCCTTCCTTTCTCTTCATTCACCTTCCCATCTTTTACGTTTCATCTACAAAAAAACCCAGGACATACACAATTAAAGATGTTTAACCCTCTTAGTGCGTAGCTAAATTTCAAAACATTGTCCAGAAACGGGTCAATTGTCAGTAAAAAATACCAAAAACAGTAAATTGTTATTTAGTCTTGTATAACCGCATGTTAACTCAAATAATTGAAGAATTACCAAACATAAAGTATAGATGTTTATTTTTTTTCAAAAAATAACGTTATTTATATGACATGACGTAACGTCATAATGATGATCACGTCACGTCCTAAGGAAGTTTCGCGCTATTCAATTAGTCAAGCACTTTACAGTGTTTTGAAGAAAACGTTCAGTTTTTGCAAAACAGCACTATATTTTACAAAATTTCAAGTCAGATTTACTTATTTTCGGTTGGTCATCTTAGATCAAATAAAATATTTCATTGGATAAAGCACCTATAAAAAAAGATGGCATTGCATATTCCAAGTGTACTTCAACAAACATGACATATATACAACATGACAAATAATGTAAATAAAACAGTAATGCAAAAAGAGAAAATTCATTATATGCTGTATCTACAACTACAAGTCTATTTTTTGTATAGTTCTTCCATTATTTATGGTAGACTAACTGACAGTAAGCATTGTTTTGAACTTTAAATTGTGGTTTTCTCATTGTTAATGACCGTACGGTTGCCTGTAATTACAATGTACTTACATCCTCTTCATTTGAACTTTGGTGATAGTTGTCTTATTTCCAATCATACACATCTGACATCTCCTTTTTTTATATTCAAATGCTTATCTCATATATTTACAAATTTGGTTGGCATCAGCCATTTTATTTTGATTAATTAAATATGATACTGATTTGATAACATTAACTTTAACTTTAACCAATTTTTGAAAACTTAAACGTTAATTCTCCCGAAGGTTTTTATATTGGGGACATTATAAAAGGAAATGCGCACAATATTCTACGTTATCTCCGCAAAATTTACAGAAACTTTCAGTTGCGTAGTGCTTTATGTAAACTGTGTATTACCCCCGTTTCAATAGCAAGTGATTGTGCACTTATTTTTGATTCGTAAGAAATAAGCTCTCATACTTTGGTATAACAAAGCATAGGTAAGCTTTTTAAAGTCAAAACGATTAGCAAGTTATACAAGATACTGTCTGAGTTAAATAGTGCTGTGTTATTATGTTAACTATGCTCAAATTGATATAATGTTATAAAGGATGTATGTGCCCCAACATAAATATCGCCACACCTAAAAACAAAACCATTTTATTGGCTTAATATTTTGATATGAGCGTCACTGATGAGTCTTATGTAGACGAAACGCACGTCTGGCGTACTAGCTAAGTTATAATCCTGGACCTTTGATAGCTATACTATGACGCAATTAATTTTCAGCCTTAATTTTTTAAGAAAGACACATGATTAATGGTGTTTACACATGCACACTTTATATCCTTTTTTTAATAGAAATGTTTAAAAATGCCAAAAATATGTCAATGCTGTGAAATGTTTTGCTATGTATACTGTAAATTAAATGTATATGTCTTCGTAAATATTCTCCATCAGTGATACACTGTAATCGTCTTGTTCCCTTTTCTGTGTAGATGATGGTTGCACCGACGCTAATGTCATCACTTGAAATATTTCTTGTGTTTACTACAGACTATTTTGTTAACTGTTATTCTTTTCTATGATATGCTGATGTTCAGTAGTTGTCGTGTGTTGGTGTGGTTCATAAGTGTTTCTCGTTTCTCGTTTTTTATATATATTATACCGTTGATTTTTCCGGTTATTTTTTTACATTAGAATTGTTTGGGGCCCTTTATAAATTCCTATTCGGTGTCAGCCTAGGCTCCGTGTTGAAGCATGTACTTTGATCTATCGTGCTTTACTTTTATATAAATTGTGACTCGGATGGAGAGTTGTCTCATTGGCACTCATACCACATTTCTCATATCTATTCATATCATATTTTATTTGTCATATTCATTTTTATAACACATTGATGCTAAACGAATGACAAATCCAAATCAAACACACATTTTTACCTGGTGCATGGTTACTAATTACCACCATAAAATTCCTTTTTAACTGTAATATATCTTTGCATACCTGTATTTTTCATTCAGGTGTTGTAATCTGTGGATGGTGTGCGCTATTAGCTATATTTTTACATGTTTGTTTTTTCTGTTTCTTATTTTTTTAGGTTCGGTTATAATATTTTCGTTAATAACTGCTTAATTTCTGTGATTACTATTGTTCAATGGTATATTTATACTATTTGTAAACATCAATATGTATATATTTATAGAATAAATAATTAGAGGGCCCTTCCGAATTTATATGCGTACTTCAATCTAATATTTACACATATTTAGAAAAGATATTTTATTACATCTTTCGACCACCCCTCCCCCAACTTATATAGCACGTGAAGCATACTAAGGAAAACATAGGTTTTTGTTTAAAGCCATGATTGATCATTAAATGAGTTTTAAAAATGTTTACTGGACTCAAATTTAAACATCGTAAGGTGTTACTTCATTGAATAAATGTAAAGGAATTAAAACTTTGTCGTTAAAATGTGAAACTCTGATCTTTTATTGGTATAAATACAGTTCCAATGTGGTGTAACTTCGAGTCATCACAAGCCACGCGTTATAAAAGTATATATATATATATAATAAGAACACTTGTTCTGAAAGGTTGAAAGGCAGGATACAAAAAACTATAACACAAAATAGATTAAGTTACACATAAGTTTTCAGCAGCAAATATTTCAAAAGGTAACAACACTCGTCAAACAAAAAATGACCGGAAAATAAAGATAACACACTCTTTTGTTTACGTCCCAAGTCATGAGTCTGTAATTCAGTGGTTGTCGTTGGATCATGTCTGTCACATATGTTTTTAATAAATTAAATTGTTATAAATTATGCCGTTAGTTTTCATGTCAGTTTTACATTTTTTCATGTTGGGGCCTTCTTTAGCTGACTTTACGCTAAAGGCTTTTCTCATTATTTTGCTGATTCCTGCTCCTAACGGGTTTTCAATAACTCCATAGTATCTATACATTTTTGCACATAAACTAAAACTAAAGTTTATAATAGCTAATAGTGCATAAAAAATACATTAAAATGCAGAATGCTATTTTATGCCAATTTTACAATTCGTGTCAGTAAATCAATTGTAGACTTATTTAACTATTAAATACCAACGTAGACTTTTTCGTTGTTTAATTAATTTGTTTTTAAAGAAGTAAGAAAACAAAGGCAAGCATCAAGTACAAGACTAAGAATATGTGTTCCTCCAAATCTAAAAGAATTAAGGACATTTGTTTAAAATATTCATTTATTGTTGGGTTTTGTTTGTATTGCTTAATGATCATTTGTTGAGGTTGGGTTCTTTCTTCCTTCTGTTTCATACTATGATTCTTTTTTATTTTATCAATAACAGCATAAAAATTGATCATTCTAAAATTTGATAGCGCTATCATGCAGTCAAATCAATTACGACGTCGAATGACGTCAAATAATATATGACGTAATGATGACGTTTTATGAAACAGATAGAAAAAAAGAAAACAACAACAAAAATAATAATCACATGATGAATAAAATATATAAAATGTATTCAATAACTGAAGGAAAGGTGTTTTTTTTCAGAAATATTACGAAAGGGAAAAAAATAATCATTTTACGCAGTAGTCAACAAGTGCTATGAAGGGGTGGAGGGGGTACCCTTCTCCCACCTCCCACTTTTTTAAAGTAATTTCTTTCCCACCCCCACCCCCTTTTTCCAGCTCCTACCCCTTCACCCACCTCCAGCTCCTCCGCCAACCTCCCGTCCCCGTTTCTCCCACCTCACTCAATAGATATCAAACCCCTCTACTATGAAATCCCTAATAGGCCATTCCCGGGGACCCAGACCCAACCTTACGTGGGACGTATTTGATTGATATATCTTGTGTATTCTGAGTTATTTTTTGCGTGCAAACCATCCAAATAATTGTGAATTTATTATTCGTGCCACTTTTTTTTTCGATTTTTTTTTCACGTGTTCAGATCCCCCTTTATCGCCCCCTACAACGCTAGAGACGAAAAGTTGACAACATGAATTTCATAAGAGAGCTGCATGCATACAGATCACAGAAGGGACTAGATGTTGGAGGAACTGTGCCTTTGGCATTTATATCAACAGTAAATGGGTAATTATGAATTTCAAGCCGTTAGTCTAAATATCATTTTTATTTTTCCAAATATTTCATTAAAAATAGAGGAACAAAAAAAATACGATTTGTATTTCTACTTTCAGCTATCACAGTTATCACAGGAAGCCGTTGGACGGAATCAGATTTATGATGAACTGTCAACCAGAGCCTACAAATAGGCACGACATAAACGCTGTGCTCGTTAAAGCCCCTACAGATGTTGACCCAAACATTTTGGATATTGAAACACACACCCCTCCAAGGAGGCAGACGGTTAGGGATCTTCTAGGACACACAATCGGTCATGTCCCCAGGAACATTTGTGGTATACTAAGTATTTGTATGCTGCATAGGAGAACGCTACAGTCTGCAGTATGCTTTTTTACAGGAGAGATGACCCATGATCATCAAGGACCAAAACTGAAGTCTGTGTATTGCTTAGAATTTGACAGTTTTGAATCTGCCAGATCAGCAGCTGATATCTTGAAATTATATGTTGATGAACAGTTTATTTATATATAATGCAATAATACAATATACGTACCTTCAAATGTGTTTTAAATATGTTCTTTTATTTGAAAGTCAAAAGGAATAAGATTGAAGGACAAATTCAGAATTCCAGGAAGTTGCCGTATTCCGCAACTTCCGCGATGTCGAATTCGACAACCCGTAAAAAACGCCGATTTCTCTACAAAATGCGCGAAAAATCGTCCGGCGGACCTTGCAGCGAGATAAAAAATACCGTCATCGCAAACTTATGATAACAAAACATAACCTTGTTTGGTTATTACGTAGAAACTTACAAAAACACATTTGTCCTATACTATCTTAACAAATAATGCGCAGGAAGTTGTCGAATTCGACAACCGGAAGTTTCCGAATTCGACAACTTCAATTCATTGCGTCGATAAACAAAGATAACCAATAGAAATATAAAAAGAACACACATTTAATGATAAACATAAATATATATATGTTGAAATATAGTTTTAACATGTTTTCAACATGTTTTAAGACATTTACATCAAACGTTGTCGAATATGACAACGTTTACGATTTCAACAACGTTGTCGAATTAGTGGATTTCCCGGACTGTTACGTTATGTGTTAAAAAATTTCTGTCTTTCAACAAATGATTTCAGTAAAAAACACCTACTGTTCAAGCATGAAAACCTAATGACACTGTTCGCTAAATTCCTGGGAATAAAAATGAACACATAAATGAATAAATAAGACGCATTTTAAAAAATATTTTGCCGATAATCAACTAGTATCCATTTCACACGTATTTCGCCTATTTTCGACCAGTCTTGTATATTTTGTGTTACTATGGACGCTTTGTTTACGTTTTTCAAGGCTACAGTGACGTCACAATATGAATGACGTAATGGGCACCTTGTATAGACAATGTCATAGTCAGAAGGACAATGTTATCGCAATTGGAATGTCGAATACATTGTGATTGTAATTTTTTTTACTAGCTGTGAAAATAAGAAAATCAAAACTTTATCTGAGCAACAAGATCAAAATGCAGTCTGCTTTTGAAGGATATTTTTTAGTCCAAACTTATTTTTTTCCTCCGCGAAATCAAAGCAATTTGTCTAAGTGTCAATAGAAAACCCGAAGACGTTTATAAAATACTCCCTAAAAGAGGGTGGACGGGAGGGGTTTGACAAGGGGTAGCAATCACCACTTCCCTTCTTTTAATATCATCTTGAGCTAACAATCACTCCCCTTTACTCCCTGTTCTCATTCCCCTTAACCCGACCCCCTTATTTTACTCCCAGTTACTCCCGATTATCGCCTCCCTTATCCAAGGGACCCCATGTCCACCAACTCCTACCTGTTTTCTCTGTTGTGTTTGTTTTTCTCGTGGTGCACTTGGGTCACCTTCCAGGTTGTTAAAATTTAAATGTTTTTGTTCATATTTTTTTACTCTAAAAATGTACATGTATTAATATAATTAAGAAGGTGTGGTATGAGTGCCAATGAGACAACTCTCCACATTGTTTGTTTATATTATATTAGTATTTTCGAAAGTGTGTAATCATATTTGTATGTAATGTAATGCCTCAGTTGCTACAGGTTAGGGTTTTTTTCTGTCTGTTTTATTTGCTTCATCTTTGTCCCGTAATATTCCAAATATCCTGTTTATGATAATTTCCTTCATTTAACTTGTCTGGGAAATGCAAAATGATCGGGTCTACTAAATATGTATGTACATGTGCAAAATAAAATCGTATTGATACATGAAATAGATACATTTAAAAAGCGATAAAAACAGGATATGTTCAAGTATAAGTGATTTCCATTTAACCCCATTTCGTCTCGTATGTACATCCTTAACGCCTGGATTAAGTTTCAATGAAGTCATAAAATACATGTATCATCGCGTCGGCACAATTTCTTGTTTAAGCAGGTTTTTACCTCACCCTTTTCTGCTTTCAGATTTTCAAATACAATGGGGAAACGAAACAAGTACAGAAATTATGCTCTAGAGGATATCAAAAATGCAGTACAAATGGTTGAAAATAAGTCAATGTCAATTCGATCCGCATCACGACAATACAATGTACCAAAAACTACTATTATACACAAACTTAATGGTAGATCTAGTCTTCAAGCAAGATCAGGACCTAGTCCGGTATTATTTGATAGTGAGGAAGAAATGCTAGTCCACTGGGTCATAGATATGGCAAAAATCGGCTATGGCCAAACAAGACAGCAACTTCTGTATACGGTGGAGACAATTTTGAATCATGACGGTAGGAAAACCCCATTTAAAGATAATTTGCCGGGTAAGGATTGGTTATATGCTTTCATATGACCAATGTCAATGTAACACCACACAAAGACGAAAACAAACAATCGTGTGAAAAAGCACCTTCATCATCTTTTGAACTCCTACTTGTTACTCCAAGTGAACAAAAGACTCTCAAGAAAAAGAAAACTCGCACTGTACTACCAAAAGCCGTATCGGGATCGGAAATGATAAAAATTTTAGAGAATAGAAAACAGCAGAAAGAAGATGAACAGGAAATGAAAGAAAAGCGTAAGATTGATAGAGAATTAAAACGCAAAATAAAGGAAGAGGAAAATGCTAAAAAGGAAGAGAAAAAAAACGAGAAAAAGAAAAGAATGGAAGAAAATAAGAAACGTAAATTATCAAAAAAACAAAAGAAATCGGAGAAATCGACTACTTCCAGGCTTTGTTCCAAGTGTTTACTTGAAACAGACGATGTTTATATATGTTGCGAGATTTGCTCCTCCTTTTATCATGCAAAATGTTCTGGTGTTGACTTAACTTGTGTGCATATTGACGACATCGTTAGCTTTCCATATGAGTGTGATGATTGCCTCTAAAAACCGTCAGATATATTATGTGAAAAATTTTTCAAAATGAATGTATGACTTGTTACAAATTCTATATATTTATTACTACAGTGCAATGATTTAAAAGAAATAATATTGCTACATGTATACTGTGATGCATTATCTGTTGTTATTTTCGATAGTTGGAACACATTTTTTTGGGGAGTCATTAGTCTTTGGTACGAGTGTGTGTTGATCAATCTTTAGTTTGTTGTGTGGTTCTTGTTGCAGTCTTATGTTTTTGTGGGGTTCGTGTTGCACAGGCTAGTTTTTTGTGGGTTTCGTGTTGCACAATCTTTAGTTTTTGTAGGGTTAGTGATGCCCAGTCTTTAGTTTTTTGTGGGGTATGTGATGCTCACTCTTAGTTTTCTGTGTTGGGTATGTGTGGACTGTCGTCGTATTTTTTTAGTTTAATTGTCCCTTTGGTATCTGACCCCCCCCCCCCCCCCCCCCCCCCCCCCCCCGTATTTTATCTTAGAATACAGAAAATTTTGAAAAATGATAAATTCAGCGTGGCATCGGCAATTTGTTATAATCGTTTTTCTGAAAAATACATTTTTGTCATAAATAATTACTTGCCGTAACTTTAGGGAGAATCTATTTTATTTTTATTTGTTTGAGGGGGATAGCATAATGTTAGTCCTATAATATAAGCCTTCTTGTGTTCAATGCATATTCAAGCGCGTGTTCTTTATCAATCAATTATATGGACCGTAAAAGGGCACACTGAATGCGCGATGAACAATATCACGTGCACCACTATAATTATTCACACAAAGAAACACTTACTTTATTCATCTGACAATGTGATCTTATCAATACAGGTCACGACAATTAATTTAAATTCGCACAAGTATTCACAAGCAACGTGCAAGCAGTTGTAGAGGTTCATTTTTTCTTGTGAAATCCGCTTAAAACAGGTTATTCGAAATTTTCAGAAACACAACATTGATTTTTTTTAAAGCCTGCATGCCTGAATAATATCAGTTGCTGATCAAAACTTGTAACGTTCGTGTGAATACCGAAACGGTTTCACTTTGAGAAGTTAAATGGCCGTTTATCTCCACTTACGATGGCAAAATAATTATCAATTAAACACTTCATGAACTATTGATTCTGGGGTCGAACCATAATATAATGTTATCAGTGATATGACAGAAGGAAATTAGAAAGTGGTCGAAAATGTTTGACCGTGGTCGAAAATACCCGAACATGGTCGAAAATACCCGAATATTTAACAAGGTCAAAATAGTCATTACTAATGCAATTATCAAAAATTAGGTATTGTTTCTTCGACGAAAATAATGTCCAATATGTAAAGATGTTCACTTGTAACGTGAAGATGACCATTGTTTTTTCTCTGACGTCACAATCGAATTTACCGTTAAGTGGTCGAAAACGACGTTGCCCTACAAACACATTCATAGATTTGTGTGTCTGACGTCAGAAAATTTTATACGTCACAAAGATTTGTTGTTCAATGTGCATACGAACAATTTTAAAATTTACCTAGGCAATGTTAGCATAAAGGGGTAAAAAATCAAAAGTATGTAAGAATAAATTTCAGAAATAGACCGAGATTTAAACTAGTCCTAAAGATTATATAGAATTTATAAAAAAGAATCCACAAAGAGGTAATTTCCCTACGCGATTGAAAGATTTTGACGTTTGTGGTTCAACGTATATTGTAATTCATAATAGAAATATATCATAATGACATAAAATAGGACAATATCATACTGACGGGATCTTTTAAAGTACGTAGTCACGTTATAAGAACCAAAGAAATACAAAAAGTCGCATATACAAAACTCACCACCAAAAAAAAAAATGAAAGACAATACAAACACATTGACGAGATGTATAAGTACCGAGCCACGTCAAACTAATATCACATAAAAGTTAACCATTCAACAGTAAAAGTAATATTAATAATAGAACAAAGACAAATGAAAGAACTATAAAACACGTTGTGAAGATAATAAACAACATCAGTACGCAGAATCTATACGCCAACCCCGCCGCATTCTATATCTGCCTAGCCAAAGTCGATAGACTGTGATTAAGTGGTTGTTGTTTGTTGCTGTGCTGCATATTTGTTACGTTCATTATTTTTTACATTAATTATACCGTAAGTTTTCTTTTTTGAATTGTTTTATAATTGGGATTTCGAGGCTTTTTATAGCTGAGTATGCGGTATGGGCTTTGCTCATTGCTGAACGGTGTTTTAAAATTTCTGTTTCATTTGGTCTCTTGTGAGGAGCTGTCTCATGGGTAATCGCACCATATCTTCTTTTTTTATATCGAAAAAGAATCAGTGGAAACCGGGAATATGTCAAAGTGATTTTATGTACATGTAAATACAATCTAATTAAAAACCGATCTCTCATCGCTCCTGTTTCTGATATGTCGCGTGGGAGATCTAACGAAACCCGCTTTGAGGTCACATGTGAGTGAACTAAAAGTCATGAATTTATAAAGATATGCAAATGAGTTGATGACCTATTAATAAGCCAATCAAAAAAGTTTATGAATTATTTCGACTGACGATTTCGTCGTAAATAAAATGAGTTACATCCCTTTGCCTTACGTTAAACTTCCAAGATCGTGGAAGACTCAATTTCATTGGTCGAAAAAGACACACCTACGAGGTCACTCACATGTGACCTCAAAGCGGGTTTCGTTAGATCTCCCATGCGACATATCAGAAACAGGAGCGATGAGAGATCGATTTTTAATTAGATTGATGTAAATAAGTACACATATTTATTTTTGAATATTGCTTTTTCTTTAACGTAAAAACCATTTATAGTTTATTTATACAATGTAGTTGTTCATTTTGTTTAATTACTGATGATTAACTTCTAAAAAAAGCTTACTTCAATTCTGCATCACAGATGGCCTGCACATTTATTGCCTGGTACTGTTTTCTACACACATAATTTGGCTCATCATTCCCTGACATCTCTTGGATGGGAATCAGCGTCCCACCAAAGGCTCCCAACACATTAGGAAAGCTACTGATGTCGTAGAACCTTTCTTTTACCCTCCTCTGTTCGGCTTCTTCTCTTTGGAACTTGATTATCTGAACCTTTCACAAATAACAGCGCAAACAGAATAAACTTCTCTAGAAGCAGACGCAATGAAAATGCCATGCAGGTTTATTGATCTTTAATGTTCTGAAAAATCTGTACAAACCCGAGTCTTGCTTGTGTGTATGTGTTCGGGATTTAGCGTACTAACATAATTTGCAACCATTCACTTCATAGCTGACGTGATAGAATGCACCAAATTTACACATTCAACTACATGACGCATAGATGTATGATGACGGAAGAAGAAAGTTTAATTGTGTTGATATACCTACTTGAATATGGCGAGGGATTGCATTTGATATGTTGGAAGGTCTATCAAAGGCATCTCTGAGCGTGTCTGTTAAATCCAAAATAGACTGCCTGGGGAAACGATACCGTGCAATTAACTGGTCATCATATAAAAAATCAAGGTCTTCTTTCTGTCCTGTCACGAAAAACGCAATCTCATCCTAAGCTCTTCTGTTTATAACATTGAAAACAATTGGCAGCCATTTTTATTTTCTTAAGATTCCTCTTGAAATTTTCCTTACGTTTAAAATATGTACATAATACAGACTGTAATAGCATTCTTTAAAGTTTTTACTCTTTAAGATTTTTTTGTTGAAAACCTAAAAATCTTAAGAGTAAAATTTATCTTTTTTTTTGTGAAAAGAGTCGCAGACTTGATGTTGACTGTGGCTCAGACATTTTTTCAATATAACATGTTGACTAAATAGATGGACTAGGATTGTTTATGACTTTTCTTGCGGACGATGAGAATATATCTAAAAGTGGTTTTGTCATCCTTCTAATTATAATTTTTGGGTCAGTAAATCAACCAATGAAAACGTTTGTTATGTCAACAAGCAATGTCGTGTAATAAACAGCCAATACACAACTAATATGGTTGATCGTGTTAATAAACACTAGACCTGCTGGTATTTAAATTATTACGGCGACAACAAGTTATCACATTTAAAAAATAAGTAAGTTAAAAAGACGTAAACACATTCCCAAATCATTTATAATGAACATACCTGCCAACCATTGAAAACTGTCTTCAAAACAGCTGACTAGAAAAGTTAATTATCTAGAATTATGGACAACACGAGATCAATTTATTTACTAGTAACTGTAAAATTACTAAATCGAAACACAGTCCCTGACCACGAGGCGTTTGTACTCTAATGCACAGAAACTATGTATACATATATTAAATAAATCAATTTATTGGTTGGTTAGCTGAAAATTTGATAACAAAATAGACAAAATTTGTCTTACAATCCCAAATTTCATCCTATTCACACTTAACCTAAAACTCGTCTATTCACATACCAGTAAATGGGTTATGAAAATTTAACAGCTCAAATAATGACATCAAATAACACTATCAATGGATACAAATTAAAAATACATTATAACACAACACGTCTCCCCTTAAATATCTTCATATTATCAGGCATCTGAACATTATCTGTTTTTACAAAATAAGATAAATTCGAACTTGGTTCTATTAAAATTGAAAATTGAAATGGAGAATGTGTCAAAGGGACAACAACTCGACACATAACTACATATAGTGCATATAATAAGTATGTTTCAGAAATTCGAACAAAATGCCTTATTATAGGCATATCACGATTTGTGGTAGAAGGATTTGTTTTTGATCGGTTATTTATTTTTGTTAACTAAGAGGACAGATTATTCATTTTCTGCTCTATTGAAGCAAGATTTTTCATTATCATTAAAGTAAGGGACTGATTATTCATTTTCACTATATTTATGATATTGGAAAACATACAATTTTTAAATGATTTGTTTATTATAAATAATCGTGTATAGTAAAGTCATTATGTAACATGAATGAATCATCATCCTCTGCAGAAATGAATCTTTTATATTCCCAACTCATATACATGTATTTTAACATTGTGTCGTTTGCTTTCTCTTATTTTGAGTGTGAATTCACATTACTATAAGACGTGTCACGGTACTTATCTATCCAAAATTCATGTATTTGGTTTTGATGTTATATTTGTTATTCTCATAGGATTTTGTCTAATGTTTAGTCCGTTTCTGTGTGTGTTACATTTTAATGTTGTGTCGTTGTTCTCCTCTTATATTTAATGCGTTAGAAAAAATGATGCAAAATAATGCTTTCTGTGTGTTCCGACGACCCTTTCTGAAAATGAAAGTTTTGTTTTAATAATTTTTGACAATATTTAAAGCAAAATGTATAAATTCAGTGTAAGAGTTAAGTTTCTAGGGACAACGTCAATAGAGCAATGTGCATGATAAAGCAAAATTGGAATTCACATAGTTAAGTCTGTGGCTACTGTTGTTTTTTTAAAACTCATAATCAAGTTCATAACAAAATTACTAAATTACAAAAGGAATGCAACACTAACAGAATGCAGAAGGGCAATCAATAAACAAAAGACAAATACTTAAGAAACATTGATCCCGAAAAATCAGGGCTACGTCTGAGGGAAAACAGAACTTGCTTCTTGCAAGCGATCACCGTGAACATAATTTGACATGGAGACAAGCGTTAGGTTTTGAAATTTCATGCATGCCTCAATGTAGTTACGTCCCTGTTAAATAAAAGTGAGGTAAGATTGCATGAGACAATATACCTCAAGTTAAATGAAACCTATTTTAAAACATTTCAAGTATATTTAAATAATATTTATACTTTTATTATTCGTCGCCTTAGCTACCTTGAGATTTTTCGTACGGGTATATATAGTTAACCCCATATTGACAGAAACAAGTGCCTGTAGTATCTTAGTAACAATAAAAACAAACAAATATTTAACAAAGAAGCACAATAAAGGCATATATCAAATTTAACAACCTCATTCAATGCTTTCTTATGACTTTTTGTATGTATATTAAATCCACCCATATACGATTGAAGATTTTAACTTAAGCGCTGGGACCGATTGGCCAGATCAACATGGATCTAACGTAGAATCGCGCTGTAATCGTAGACCAAGTCGTCATATGACAGTAGTTATCAAAGGTACCAGGATTATAATTTAGTATGCCAGACGCGCGTTTCGTCTACATAAGACTCGTCAGTGACGCTCATATCGAAATATTTATAAAGCCAAACAAGTACAAAGTTGAAGAGATTTGAGGATACAAAATTCCAAAAAGTTGTGCCAAATACGGCTAAGGTAATCCGTTACAGTTGTTATACATTAGTTTGATGTGATTTTTTGATTTCGCCATTTGATTTGGGACTTTTCATTTTGTATTTTCCTCGGAGTTTTGTCTCCTGTGATTTTACTTTTATTTAATATCAGAATCAGAATGAAACCGTCGACGTGTTTAGCATATTTTAGACATATTTAATATTGAAAGACGTGCACAATGTCAAATAATAAAAACAAAAATTGTTTATTCTCTTAGAAAACATGTAAGATTCCGTTGCTACTTTTGCTAAATAAGTGCAATTTGGGTACTGTGACGTTAGAGATATAAAATAATTTTGTCCTTCAAAGTATGAAAATAATTTAGTCTATTGTTCTTTAGGCATATCCTCTGTAGAAGTTAACATTTCATTCTTGCTGCTTGTTTTTAGTTTAATTGTGTATTTCTCCAATAAAAGAGCCAGGTCATTGTGCTTAAAAGAAACTAAAAAGGGCATAGGCTGATAAACTCATCATAGATACCAGGATACAATTTTGTATATGCGTCAGACGCGCGTTTCGTCCACAAAATGCAAGCAAGCATTAGCAAATATGAACGACCAGTATACAAAAATTTAAAGATACAATAACAAATCATCCTATCCAAGGATCTAGCGACAGGTACAAGCTTTACGGGTTCAAAAGGGTTATGTAATTTGCAACAGTAATTATTTTAAGCGTTTAGATTTTCTGTTAATTATTTTGGTTCCTGTTAGTGTCTGTCTTGTCTTGTGATTAATTCTTTTAGGAAGAAAGGTTCTCACTGGTTTGCGAACACTTTAAAGAAAAACATTAGAACATTAGCTAAGTATTTCAATTTTTAACATCAAATTTAAAATATAATTTTTAAAACAATTCACCTATCTCATAACCTTACCAAATTTTACTCTAACTGCAAGCTTGGCCTGCAACCAACACCAATTTCGTCCATGTTCCAAACTTCTGTTGGAGACATCTTTGCTGTATCTATGTTAATCTACAAAGTACCTCCCAACCTTGATGGGATTCAGCATTCTCAAGCGGACGGTAGCTAGTTTCTCTGGTTTACGTAGAACAAGAACTGGGTGTCTACGACGCAGACCCGCAAGCTTGCCATTCCAGGGACCCCCAACTTTGAAGTTGTTCTTCAATTTAAACTGACTACACACAGTAGCAGTTTTGCCCAACATCTGCTGTTGACTGATTCCAAAGCCTTGTTCAGCAAGACCCATTACTTTATGTTTTTCTACATCACACAAGGAATGACTGGTTTCTAGCCTGGCTTGGTGTCCAAGGAGTACTTCCCGGATACTCGGTCAGCAAGTGTTGAAATTGGTACCTCAAACTGCACGCTGGCTTCCCTGATGGACATGTTGCCAGATCTAACGGCTTGAAGGGCACTAACCATCATTTCAGGACCATATTGGCTATATATGTTTACCAATTCTAGGCATCTATATATTCATTTGAGGACAATACATGAACGTTGGTTAAAAAAAAAAAGAAGTTTCATTTGTTTTGCTTTTTAATTTAATTTTGATTTTAAAAGCAGCAGTTGTATAGTGATCACCCTCCAGCACCCCACCCTAAAAAAATATATAAAAAAAACCAAAACAAACGCCGTTATAATATATATTAAAAATCGCAAAACCCCACCCATTTCATATACATGTTTTTAAAATGCAAAACACCATCTAAAACTATATAAACTAACAACCTAGGAAAGTTTTGATGCCAAAATTTTCCACTAAAGGTTTAATCGCCATCAAATACACGGATAGGTTAAAATTCCTGACGTTATCACATATTTTATCTGAATTTCATACCCTATTCATATATCAGGAATTGTAAACTAGAGGCTCTCAAGAGCCTGTATCGCTCACCTGATTCTACTTGGGTTTTTGAAATCATATAAAAAAATATAAAATTTGGCTAAAAGTGACAACACAACCTCATTTATAAGGAAAGGAACATGTTTAATTTCATTCAAAAGTCCCCCACTGGCGGCCATCTTGGATGACGGATCGGCTACAAAGTAACAACACTTGGTCAGCACCTCATAAGGAACATTCATGCCATGTTTGGTTTTATTCCATTCAGTGGTTCTCTAAAAGAAGTCATTTGTATGCATTTCCCATAGGGTCCTATGTTAAACTAAGTCCCCTGCTGGCGGCCATCTTGGATGATGGATCGGCTACAAAGTAACAACACTTGGTCAACACCTCATAAGAAACATTCATGCAATGTTTGGTTTTATTCCATTCAGTGGTTCTCTAAAAGAAGTCATTTGTATGCATTTCCCATAGGGTCCTATGTTAAACTAAGTCCCCCGCTGACGGCAATCTTTGATGATGGATCGGCTACAAAGTAACAACACTTGGTCAGCACCACATAAGGAACATTCATGCCATGTTTGGTTTCATTCCATTCAGTGGTTCACTAGAAGAAGTGATTTGTATGCATTTCCATTAGGGTCCTATGTTAAACTAAGTCCCCCGCTGGCGGCCATCTTGGATAATGGATCAGCTACAAAGTAACAACACTTGGTCAGCACTCCATAAGGAACATTCATGCTATGTTTGGTTTAATTCCATTCAGTGGTTCTCTAGAAGAAGTCATTTGTATGCATTCCCCATAGGGTCCTATGTTAAACTAAGTCCCCCGCTGGCGGCCATCTTGGATGATGGATCGGCTACAAAGTAACAACACTTGGTCAGCACCCAATAAGGAACATTCCTGCTATGTTTGGTTTTATTCCATTCAGTGGTTCTCTAAAATAAGTCATTTGTATGCATTTCCCATATGGTCCTATGTTAAACTAAGTCACCGGCTGGTGGCCATCTTGGATGATGGATCAGCAACAAAGTAACAACACTTGGTCAGCACCTCATAAGGAACATTCATGCCATGTTTGGTTTCATTCCATTCAGTGGTTCTCTAAAAGAAGTCATTTGTATGCATTTCCCATAGGGTCCTATGTTAAACTAAGTCCCCCGCTGACGGCCATCTTGGATGATGGATCGGCTACAAAGTAACAACACTTCGTCAGCACCCCATAAGGAACATTCATGCTATGTTTGGTTTTATTCCATTCAGTGGTTCTCTAAAAGAAGTCATTTGTATGCATTTCCCATAGGGTCCTATGTTAAACTAAGTCCCCTGCTGGGGGCCATCTTTGATGATGGATCGGCTGCAAAGTAACAACACTTGGTCAGCACCACATAAGAAACATTCATGCCATGTTTGGTTTCATTCCATTCAGTGGTTCACTAGAAGAAGTCATTTGTATGCATTTCCAATAGGGTCCTATGTGAAACTAAGTCCCCGCTGGCGGCCATCTTGGATAATGGATCGGCTACAAAGTAACAACAATTGGTCAACACTCCATAAGGAACATTCATGCAATGTTTGGTTTCATTCCATTTAGTGGTTCTCTAGAAGAAGTCATTTGTATGCATTTCCCATAGGGTCCTACGTTAAACTAAGTCCCCCGCTGGCGGCCATCTTGGATGATGGATCGGCTACAAAGTAACAACACTTGGTCAGCACCCCATAAGGATAATGTATGCTATGTTTGGTTTTATTCCATTCAGTGGTTCTCTAAAAGAAGTCATTTGTATGCATTTCCCATAGGTTCCTATGTTAAACTAAGTCCCCGGCTGGCGGCCATCTTGGATGATGGATCGGCAACAAAGTAACAACACTTGGTCAGCACCTCATAAGGAACATTCATGCCATGTTTGGTTTCATTCCATTCAGTGGTTCTCTAAAAGAAGTCATTTGTATGCATTTCCCATAGCGTCCTATGTTAAACTAAGTCCCCCGCTGGCGGCCATCTTGGATGATGTTTCGGCTACAAAGTAACAACACTTGGTCAGAACCTCATAAGGAACATTCATGCCATGTTTGGTTCCATTCCATTCAGTGGTTCTCTAGAAGAAGTTCAAAATGTAAATTGTTAACGACGACGACGACGGACGACGGACGCCAAGTGGTGAGAAAAGCTCACTTGGCCCTTCGGCCAGGTGAGCTAAAAAGGGACCTTTTACAGTTGCACATCCCTACTACATGATAAGCGAAACATAGGAGTTTCTATTACCCACACGTAGACTACTTCTTTCACTGACAATCAAAGGTACCAATAATTTGGTCCATTTTTTTTTTATAAACTTTCATGTTATAATTCACTGTGCAGTAAATTAAAACTATCATGGTCTTTATTGAACTTTGAATTTAAATGTTAAATTTTTAGGATATTATTTTTTTAGATATATTATATCGGTTATCTCGTAACATTACCAGTTGTTTTGTTTCACTTATAAGGACCATCTGCCAATCTTCTGTAATTATTTTATTATATCTGAATTCCTTTTTTGCAGTACATTATCTCAGAGAAATAATAACCGACGAACATATGTCAGTTTCTTCAATATAGTGAAAATGATACATGACTTTCAACATCCGACTCGTAATCAATACTTCTTCTTTATCACTTTAATATCATCTATGCTTCATTAGCAAATTTTATATGCACTTTATATGCAAGGTTTTCTATACGTACAGTCAATAGAATGACGAAGAAGCTATAAATGTGATACACTTTTTGCAATTTAAGAGACCATGAAAGTCGTAAGTTATTACCAAAATTGAAGTATAATATCTGTGTTCAGTGAACTCAATAGTTGGGGTAAAAATTTGAATTCAGCCAAGCAATTGTATTGGGAGACTAACTATACAAATTATTGATTCAGTATACAAAATAGAAAGATAAAAAAAAAAGGAATATGTGTACTAATCAGCAATCGTGGACTCTAAAATGTCCCGCCTGTTCTAGTGTTCATAATTGAACTTTTATTATGCTTGAACAATATGTAATCGGGTGTCGATGGAATACTATTTGTCTGCTCTTTGGTCGGGTTGTCTCTTTGACACCATTCCCCATTTCCATTCTCAATTTTCTACATCCTCAAGAAGTTTCTTTTCTTCAATATGTTTAAGATTATAAGAAGGTACATAGTAGGGATTTTTTTTATGTATGATATATGCCTGAAGAATAATCCAAATATGAACCTGGCGAAAAGTCTGTACACAATACAAAAAGATGCCGACTTGTTATCTCATAACGGGAAAAAACGACTGGATCTTCCATCACTGTATTGGATACCTAAACTTTATAAGTGTCCTTACAAACACCGGTATATTGCTTGGTCTTCCAAGTGCTCCACGAAACCTCTTTCTAAATTATTTAAATCTATTTTATCAGCAATCAAAGCCGGGCTCCAAAGTTATTGTGAAACTGCCTTTTCTGGAGGTGGCGTGAATCAGATTTGGATAATAAAAAAATCAAAATAACTTTTAAGAGTACATACAATCTAAGACTCTCTTGTCTTGCAATAGTATTAAAACATTCGACTTTTCTACACTTTACACAAGTATTCCAAATTTCAAACTAATGGACAAATTGACAAAGGTTGGTATATTTGGCACAATTTTTTGGAATTTAGGATCCTAAATGCTCTTCAACTTTGTACTTGTTTGGCTTTATAAATATTTCGATATGAGCGTCACTGATGAGTCTTACGTAGACGAAACGCGCGTCTGACGTACTTAATTATAGTCCTGGTACTTTTGATAACTATTTAAACCACTGGGTCGATGCCATTGCTGGTGGACGTTTCGTCCCCGAGGGTATCACCAGCCCAGTAGTCAACATGAATATCCATAATGTGGTCATTTTTATAAATTTCCTGTTTACAAAACTTTAAATTTTTTCGAAAAAAACTAAGGATATTTCTTATTCCAGGCATAGATTACCTTAGCCGTATTTGGCACAACTTTTTGGAATTTTGGATCCTCAAAGCTCTTCAACTTTGTACTTATTTGGCTTTATAAATATTTCGATAATGAGCGTCACTGATGAGTCTTATGTAGACGAAACGAGCGTCTGGCGTAATAAATTATAATCCTGGTACTTTTGATGAATATTACTTTGTTTCATTGAAAAGAATGGCGGAAAGTAGATACAAGTTTCTTGTCTGGGGAGGGATAAATCCTACTTTGTAAAGAATCACTCCGATTCAAACAAACAATGCTCTAAAACTGACATTATCAAGATGCTTTATTTCTTGATTAACAACATATTTGTTACGTTTGGAGATGTGTTTTTCAACAAACTGTTGGAATTCCAATGGGAACCAATTGTGCCCTCTTCTTGCCGACTTATTTCTTTATTAATATGAGGCCGACTTCATACAGGAACTTCTTTGGAAGAAAGATAATAAGTTAGCAATATCCTTTAACTTTACGTTCCGCTATATAGATGATATTCTCTCACTAAATAATATAAAATTTGGTGACTATGTTGAACGAATATATCCATTGAACTGGAGATAAAGGATACTTCAGATACAGCTAAGTCTGCCGCATATCTTGACTTACATCTAGAAATTGACAATGAGGGTCGGTTCATAACTAAACTTTACGACAAAAGAGATGATTTTCCATTTCTATGCGGCAACATTCCAGCAGCGCCTGCATACGGAGTATATATCTCCCAATTGATACGATATCCTCTTGCTTGTATCTCCTATCATGATTTCCTTGATAGCGGATTGCTACCCACAAGGAAGTTATTATGATGAAGTTGAAATCATCCCTTCGTAAATTGTACGGACGCCATCACGAGTTATATTAAACATTGCAATAAAAGCGCGAGGTTTGGCTAGCGAAAACACAAATCAGGTTCAGGCCCACCATTTATTCTGAAAATGTCCTGTATCAAGTCAAAAAAATGTCAGTTGATATCTTAAACATTGTTTATTAGTGTGTTGCATTGTCGTTTGTTTTTTTGTGTTGCACTACAGTGTTTCGTTTTTTTTCCTCGGTTTAAGTTTGTTACCCAGATTTCTCTCAATCCATTTATAACTTTCGAACAGTTGTATACTACTGTTGCTTTTATTTATGTTTAATTACCGTGCCTTGTATTATAAATGTATAATTTTTTTATAACCTTTAACTTGTATTGTAATATCTATTGATGACATACAGAACATGAAATGCAAGCAGAAAAAAATATTATATATGTTGTAGCAAGACTGTAATCCGTGGCTTCCAGTGATGACTTCAACCCCTGCAACCCAGTAAAACTGGGCAAATCCTTGTAGATGTCATTATATTTTTCCAGTGTCTCCGACAAGGGTTTGAGTGGTGGACCACCGCCAGTTTCTATGGTGGTCACGGGACTTTTCTGTATATGACTTTTAGCCTTCTGGTGTAAGTATGACGATTTTGTCTTGATTTTTTTTTGTTGATCTTGGACACATACATGATAAGATGACCGTTTCGGAAATGTGTTGCATATAAAACGCTTCTTTTCACTGGTACCTTCACTAAACTTAAATTTGCCATTCAATTTGCTGTAACAGTTCCTTGATCAAGGTTATTTCAGAGGATTCAACATTTTTTGTTCGATTTCTGGTCGTTTTACAAGCAGTAGCATCCATGACTATAGTTGTTGATGGTAACCTTGCTGATGACGGATGTTTACAACTTATAGAATTTTGGGAAATATTTAGGGGAAACCAATATTTAACGATGACGCATCCTTCATTAGATGTCCATTAGTTAATGAGCAACACAATTTTGCTTCGTGCAAATAAACTCATTGATACCAGGAGTAAAATTTTATATTTACGCCACACTCGCGTTTCGTCTACATTAGAATCATCAGTGACGCTCGAATCAAAAAATGTTTAAAAGGCCAAATAAAGTACGAAGTTGAAGAGCATTTAGGACTAAAATTCCTAAAAGTTTTACCAAATACAAGCTAAGGTAATCTATTCCTGTGGTAGAAAAGCCTTAGTTTTTTTTCAAAAATTCAAAGTTTTGTTAACAGTTAATTTATAATTATGAACATATCGATGAGTTTATAATTATGAACATATCGATGAGTTTATAATTATGAACATATCGATGATAACTCAAGTCAACACAGAAGTTCTGACTACTTGGATGGTGATACCCTCTGGGAAATAAATTTCAACGAGCAGTGGCATTGACTCATTAAGCTTATGACACTTTCGTTCAGTCGACAGCAGTCATTTGTACAACAGTTGACGACTTCAAAGTAAAATATCAGCTCCTACACAAATATTCTAAAACCTGAATAACATGTACATAGTTTTATTTAGAAATATATATACGATAATAATTCGCAAATGAAATAAATCTCTAAATACAATTTACATAAATAGGCGAAACAGTAAAAGTAATATTCATAAAGACAAATAAAGTATACTATAATACTATGACAGTGTATTTAAACCTCACATATCAAAACGTGTCCGGGACGTTTCTAGCTTAAAATGAAAAATACCAGACGGACAGTCAAATTCATGCTTGAAAATAAACTGACACACCATGGCTATAAATATTTAAATAAGACAAACAGACAAATAATAGTTCAGAACACACAACATAGAAAACTAAAGACTAAGCAGAGGGACGTAGAATAAAGTCTTTCGCGAGTGGAGCGAGTCGAAAAAGAATTTAGACCTTTTATTTTGCTATAAAACATTAAATAATTGTGAAATTCAAATATATAACGGTTTCTGACTTGGTGCATGTTTATTTTATAGTAAAGTGTCGGTGTTTGACATTTTGTATGCCTAAATTTCTCCATTTATTGTCTATGGTATATAAAAATGATTGGATGGATCTTAACACCAGTAGACTAATAATTAGAAATTCCCAATTCAAGGGTACAAGGCGTAACTTAACATTTAAATAGTCCTAGGCCAGGATTTTATGATAGGAAGGCGTAACTACGATTGCCCTGATAAAGAGTCCATGGGGATGCATGCTTAGAAGCTCCTGGGTTTCAACAATTAAGCATCAAATTATGGAGTAGCTTGAAATTGGATATTGAAACAATATGATACTACCAAAGGCTATCCAGATGGGAGGTTAATATGCTATACAAAATATACACATTACTAGTATTTAAATTTACCTTAACGCATAACCTTAAATGAACATAGAAAATACTGACGGAATCTCATTTTCAATGAATGGTTAGACTAGATTGGACTTTTTCATGACGTTATTGTCAATTATTTTATTATAATCGAGTTTAATGTCTCTTTGAACATAAAGAAGAAGCAGAGCATTTAGACGATTCTCCTTCATGGTGCTTCTCAAGCCATTCTTGATCAGCTTAGTATGACGCTCGTCTCATTAAGTAAGAGCTTTCATGATGTTTGGAAATAAAGTCGAGCTTGCCCTTGCATCAATTATAAAGGTTGTTGTAATTGACTCTGGTTTGTCCGGTTGGTTTTCACAAAACGACTTCTAGATAGTAATTTCTTGCCTGAATGTTTCGGATTATATTAGCAGATTTCAATAGTTTGTTTTGTTAAAGGAGGAGTGCTTAAGCATATTACGCCCTCACATGGACCCGCCCCTGCCTATGCTCAATCATGCTACTATAAATTGGAAAATGTTTATCCTATCTGCAGGTGAAGTTGGTATATTACTAGTAGGCGGGGGAAATTGATAATTTCAAAATTAGAATAGTTTCGTTTGTCATCGATTCTGGTTCTCAGATGACCGCGTGTGTCGAACTCCCGAGTTAAAGTAAAAACGATAGGCGTAGAAAGATGAGTCTCTTTGCTTCTTTCATTTCTAAATCTGAGGATTAAATTTTGGGAACCCCATCAGAATAATTTGGATGTTAATGAAAGAAATCATTATTATATATGAGTGTGAAATTTAATGACGTTGATTCTTTGATCTTCTTGCTTTTTACAAGTTTTTGAAGGAACTCCCATATATTTAAAAATAAGAGG
>NW_027267062.1:0-1000 GCF_963676685.1 Mytilus edulis
AGTTCGACGGATTCAAACAGAAAGATTTGAAAGCAGAGAAAACTGCGTATCTTTTAATTGGCATGACTTTATCAGACGACAATACTAATATCAAAATAAGGCTTGCGCATACATTTGTAGTTATATACTTTAATTCAGTCACGGACCCGCGATATCACGGGTGTGTTCTAGTTGTATGATAAATCGATCAATCTTGAATCTGAATATAAGTATAATCGATGACCATACTTTAAAACAAACAAACACACAGAAAAATCAATTATTTGAAAGTAACATTAAATTGACTGATTTTTGTCCAGTGGCAAATATGCCATTATATATTCAGGACATACTATAAACATTAAGGGGGTACCCAACACTTTCACTGAAATTAATTTGGCTCGTTTAATTTTCATAAAATTTTGACAATGTATTAACTTTGACCCTTGAACAAAAATACAAAAAAAATAAAAATTTTGAACCAACCGTTTTGTCAGAAAAATTACACTGGTTATAGCAGTTTGACAAACACCAAATTTGATCAGTGAGAAGCTTAATATTCCCTTTACAACACAACATAAATAAAACGTTTAGCTGACTTTACAGAGTTATCTCCCTGTAGAGTTAGGAACCACATTAAAAAGAAAAAAAAATCAAACTGCAGACCCAAATGCAAATATCAATCTGTTTCATTTATAATAATTGTTTACACAATTGAATTATTTCTGAATAAGAAAATTATCATTATTCTGTGATTCATAGTGACAAGAACGCAAACTACCTCATCATTACACGACCATTAACACTTTCAGGTGGCTCGAATTGTGCAGGTATTCTATTTAAGAACGGTTTAAGTTATTTAAGTCATACGAAACAGTGGGCAATACATTAACAGTCTAATTATTTTATACGAAACAGTGGGCAATACATTAACACTAATTATTTTAAGACGTTATTTTATTGCACGTTCAAACGTAAGGAAATCAAGAGAAGAATATCACAAACGCTATATAAATTGTTA
>NW_027267063.1:0-32885 GCF_963676685.1 Mytilus edulis
TGTTTACAACATCAACTGAATTAGCTCAACATTTTCCTAATACTTTTATGGATATTCTTACAATTTGAAGTTAATTTCAATTTTTAATTTCTAAACAAAGCTATGATTTGATATAGTATAACTCATTTGTTGTCGCTACATGTAGAAAAGTAAGGAGTTTGTTAACTGTTTCTCATCAAAGACAATCTTTTACCAATGATGACTTTTATTTTCGTTTCGTTTCTAAATATTGCAGTATTACAATATGTTAATTATATGTTGTAGTTTTATCTGCATATCGAATAAATTTCATAATCATACAAATCATTATTCGCAAATATATAAAATTTTTAGACAGTTTCAGTAATATATGTTTGAATGAAAAAAACTGCTGATTTTATTACTGGTTGTAACATGAAAAGTTTTACTTTGCAGCATGTGACATTCAGTATTTTGGCAATGGCTGTCAACAGCAGTGTGAATGTGAAAATGGAAATTGCAGTCATGTGACAGGACAATGTACATGTTTGCCTGGATGGATTGGAATAAACTGTGCTGACAGTAAGATTCATTATAATAAAAAAAAATGATATCATCACATCTTCTTAAATATATCTTAGTATATAATGAGATTTTTCTAATAAAATGTCTGGATGTAATAAACATCATTCCTTTTTGGTGGTGCATGCGTCATTATTTTTTTTACAGTTATGCCGTAAGTTCATCAGATCGTTGACTGCTACAATCGAATTAAGTGTATGTTTCGAAAGCCTATGCTTCATATTAATCATCAGAGTTTTAGCCCTTTCCCTCTGAGTTTTACTATGTTTTATGATGTGTTGCAGAAGAGAAAGATACCAGAGGGACAGGGACATTTGAATTCATATATCGAAAATAAACTGACAAGACAAATCATAGAAAACTAAAGACAAAGCAACAAAAATCCCATCAAAAACCGGGAGTGATTTCAGGTGCTCCGGAAGGGTTAGCAAATTATGCTTCACATTGGCACCCGCAGTGTTGCTCGTGTTATTACAAACCTGGTAAATAGTCTAATTTTGCAGGGAACGGGATTGTAGTAACGACATAAGGAACATTATCAGATATTCTCTGTGAAATGGATTTTCAATAACAGGTGAAACTATTTACCAAGATACGGACAGAGTTGAACTCTCACAAACAATTCTGTATCGTCCAAATAATCATATGCCTGTCTTATGTTAAGAGCCTGTTGTGTTGATTGTCTTATCCCAGGCAAAGATTACTTAAGCCGTATTTGGCACATTTTTTTTTTTAATTTTGGCTTTTCAATGCTCTTCAACTTTGTACTTGTTTGGCTTAATAACTTTTTTGATTTGAACGTTACTGATGGGTCAAATCTAGACGAAATGCGCGTCTTGCGTATTAAATTATAATCCTGGTACCTTTTTTTAACTATTAGAAACTCTCGATGGTTTCTGTCTTTAACCGTTTTGGTTTGTCTTTCATTGTTATCGCTTTAATCAGGTTCTTGGTTTTGTTTGTTTTATTTGTTTGACATTGTGTCATTTCTTTTAAAACATTCTATACTGTATGGAATTTGCTTATTATTATTGGCCTCTACCAGAAATAAGAACGCATATGAATAGTATAAAGTGCATAAGTTATATTTTAATGAAATTATGAACGTTTATTAAAAACAAATATCTGTGTTTTGTTATACTTCTATTATTGTTAAATTTTTCGTTCAGTTTGCATATTTCAAAATTTAAAGTTTCGCTTCGTCGCCATTATTTAAATATTTGTTTATCTATATATATATTATAGAATTAGAAAGTACTCCTGTTGGAACCTTGTTTATATCGACAGCAACTGGGTCCATTGTTGGTTTTATTCTAATACTTATTTGTACGTCAATGATTTGTACGAAAATGTGTCATCAAAAGAAACAAGAATCACAAACTACAACCAGCAATACACAAACCGCTCAAACCAATGTAGAGGACTCTTCTCTCTATCACGAGTATATAGACACAGAAAATATCAACAATGACAATAGAAACGCTTTGGACAAATACGAAAGTCTTCTTACGTCTGGAAGTTACGAAGACGTTTCAAACTACGATATGATTTTGAAACCAAATGCTGGATGCAAAAACACAATAGACGTACTTTTGAATCAATACGAACCTCTACTGAGCGCGAATCAAATCTCGCATATTCATATCTATTCTGACAATTCTGCTTATGATGATTCAATGTATACAGAGATTTATGGATAATCATATATACATCAAGTGTAATGATTTCACCTGACGCAATGAATTTTTCAACAACAAAAGAAAAACATTTACAGCTGCACATGCGTTAACAGCTATGATAAAGTTGATGCCAATGTAAATGCAACTTACAATGTAGCAATAACAATTGTTTGTATTTGCAGGAAATTGTATTAAATATTTAAATCTTAGTTAAAACAAGCTTTAGTTGTTCTTTTGAGTTTTAGTTTTAAAATATGATTTTTTTTATAGGATAAATGAATTTTCATTTTATGTATTTCTTATTTGATAAGGAAACATGTGCACTAACAGCATTACTCGTTTTATAATGCATATAAAGTTTTTGATAAAAGCTATGTATTTCCTTCTTAATCCTTTCACAATGCATAATATAATTTCGCTTTCCTTTTCCCGAAATCGACTTTAACAGAATAAATTTAAATACGACATACGATGTATAATTACGCTAAATATAAGAGCAATGTTTAATTGGAATGAAATATACCGAAGAGGAGAATTGACTCAACAACCATCTTGTAGAGAATTACATAGGAGAAAAAGGAGATATTTTAGTATCTATGATAACCTAAACGATATGTTTTTTGAGAAAAGCGATGAATTACAACACAACTGAAACGATATGAATTGTTGGATGGTTCATGTCATGTTTATCAACATGTAAACAATTCAAACGGGGAAAATGAACGGCCTAATGTAGACTTCCCACTCACAAGCAAAAAAGACTTAATTGATAGTTATGTATTTTTTAATCTTAAAAATTGAACGATCATCGTCTCGTCTGTCGTCGTCGTCCATCGCCGTCATTTTTAACAAAAATGTTCTTTTCTGAAATTGCTAGTTCAATGTTAACCACACTTGGTCACAATCATCATAAGGGTATTAAGTTTACAATTCGTGTCCGATGACCCCCGCCTGCCAACCAATATGGCCAACATGGCTAAAAATAGAAAATAAGGGTAACATGCAGTGTTTGACTTATATTTCTGAAACTAAAGCATTTAGAGCAAATCTGGCATTTGGTAGACATGTCCATCAAGTTCAGATCTATCTTCCCTGAAATATGTAAACGAATCAGACATCTCGTTGTTGGGTTCCTGACCCTGAATTGGTAGTTTAAGGAAATTTTTCAGTTTTTTGTGATTATTGTGACAGGATTGCTTCCCTTATAACATGTGGTAGATATACTTAGTCAGTCGTAAGCGGTTGGTCTAAGGAAGTACTTCTTTAGCTCAGTCGGTTGACGCGCTGCCTTGTAACACAGAGGTCCCGAGTTCGAGTCCCGTTGGAGACAGATGACGTTGTAATGAAATTCATGCTCTCCGGTTAAATTACCTTGAATATTATTATAAGCGTTCTCGTCTTTACAAAAAAACAGGAAAATTGGTATCGTTAATGTTATTGCAATTGTTGCGACTCAAAATTTGGATTTTACAATTAAAAACACTCTGGGTTTGTTTGGTTTTGATTACTGTTGAAATCAAATCTTAATATATAGTAACAACCAGACATTGTTAGTTATCATGGTTACATTTCCTCAAATAAAGTCTAGTATGATGCATTCACATCGACATATGCCTCCCCTTCTAAAGTACTGAAATTACATACTGTCTTAATGTAGATGTCTGTGTTGCTGATAACCCTGTCGACGCAACTAGTCTCGCTTTAATTTAGATTTGATGCGGTTTCCTCAGTTTATGTTTGCTTCTTTGAATTGTTCTTTTTTTTTCCCTTTCCGATTTACGATATTGGTAATCGATAAAGATTTGTTGCCTTAATTTTTCATTGTTTGAACGCTTTCCTTAACGTATGCAAACGTGTCTTCGAATGGTATGATGTTTTTCACTTTTTGGAAATGTGGCGATCGTATGATGCCTGCTAGATTTTCTATGACGTAAGATATTAGATTTGTCCCCACATACCTTAAAATGCTGATCTGGTCTCGAAACAACGTATTATTTAAAAGATATGGGTTACAATAATTAATCGATGTTCGGATTTTAGCGCGTATGTACCCGTTTTCGCGCTCGACTGACACCTTATTCTATTTTTAAAGGTTGAAGCTTTTTGATAATTTATTCTCTTTAATGTTATTGTCTCTTGTGTTAGGTCTTAGTTCGGTAGGTGAATATTTCGTATTAGCATGCGTGTAACCGTGTTTGCGCTTGACTTAAACACTGTTACTTATTCGTTTCTTTTTCGTTTTTTTATACGTTGATATCTTTATAGTGCTTTCATTTCTTTTATTTTCTTGTCTATGGTGTTAGTTTTTGGTTCATATGGTGGAATAACCCTTTTAGCGCGAATGTACCCGTTTTAATAATAATAATAATAATAATTCTTTATTTAAAGAGGGTTACACAGTTAGCTATAAAGTTAATCTTCCCTGAGGTCCTCATGAAATACAATGAAATATAACAAACAATTACAAAATATCAAACAGACACACATACATGAATAATGAAATAAAAAATTGTTATGAAATATACAATTTTCAAAACAGGTAAAAGTTACAAATTCATATATGACATGTATAGTATTGGCATCAACAATATCATAAGTTTGAGTAAGTGTGTGAAAATTATTATGCATATAAAAAACGCACAGCTTTTTAATGTTCCATCAAAAACATAGAATTTTTTCGCGATTGACTGATTCCCTGTTACTTATTCGTTACATATTCGTTCCTTATATGCTTTCTATACGTTGCGCCTTTTTTACATTTTTTATTGTAGCTTCTGTTAGTTCTTGGTTAATTGAGATGAAAGCATCCCCAAAAAATTCTATGTACATATATCCGCGCTAAACTAGAACATTGTCACTTATTCGTTTCATGTTTGTTCATCATGCATTTCTGTATTTTAATGCACTAATAACTTTTATTGTTCCAGGTTGTTGGATTTGGCTTAACCTTTTACGGCAAATGTTCAGGATAGTGCTCCTCTCAATTGATACCCTGTTACTTGAAAAAGGAACAAATAAGTAGCGAATGGGGAACTCGGTATCAGTCCGGCACGGAGAGGGGTACACGCTAACCAATAGGATAACTGCACCTCTACGAAACAAGAACCAACACCAGCCAAAAAACAACAACAGTAACAATTAAAAACCTATCCATAACCATAAACATAACTAGACAATGTTTGAGGACATAAGGTCTTTCCACCAAAAACCATGTATTTTTATAAGAAAGTTGTAAAATTAGGTTTAAAATGTCATTTCAATCGTCAAATCGTTCACAGAAAAGTGGAAAGACCTAATAATCAGAATAAAACCAATAAGTCTTTCCACAGAAAAGTGGAAAGACCTAATTATCAACGTACAAAAATCGAATAAGGAACAAACATGCAACTAAGAAGTAACAATGTATCAGTCGCGTTCAGGAACGAGAACATACACTTTTAAAAGGGTAATTCCACATCTTTAAACCAAGAATTAATACAAGAGACATAAAAATAACAGAAAATAACGCATTAAAAATATAAACAAATTAAATCCGGATAAGAAACGAACAGGTTACGAAAAAGGAATAAGTAACGAATGGGTAACAAATAAGTAATAAGTAACGAATAAGAAATAAGAAAGACGTAATGAAAAGCTTAAGGTAACGAATAAGGAATATAGAATAAGAAACGATGATGTAACTAATAATAATACTTAACAAATAAGAAATGAGGATCAAATAACCAATTTGACGACTCTTGCAATCACTTATTTTCAGTTTCAATTAAATTTATCGACGTAGTTTTTGAAGTCTTTTGCATTTTCAAACATTGACAGTGTTGATTTCAAATAAAATATTTGTTTTGGTTACCAACCTTTTTTATGTTATTTCGGGATAACAAAAAACTGCGATGTTTGATATATTATGAATTGTTTGAGTTTGTTTTGAAGGTAAAAAAAAAAAAGATTTTTGTTTTCAGATACTAATACTAATATTAATCTTATATATGCATCAGGTATCTGTTTCAAAATTACTGAACAATAAGATTTAACCTTTTGCTAACGAATGAAACCCAAAATTAAGTTTTATTTGGAGTAAATGTTGATTGAATTATAATAATTGAAGTAATAAACCATATTAACTTCATAGACGTTTGTCTAAAGTTTTGATCTTTTCGAGTGGCAGAATGCCAGCAAATCTCAAGTTCACAGTTAATTGTAACAACATTGAAATTGTAAAAGAATACAAATATTTAGGTATTTTATTTTCTAGAAGTGGATCTTTTTTATCAAATAAAAAATATTTAATAGAAAAAGCCACAAAAGCTATGTATAGTGTTTTAAAAAAAGATAGACAAAACAATTTGTCAATAGAATGTCAACTTGATTTATTTGACAAAATGGTTTTACCAATATTGTTATATGGATCAGAAATATGTGGTTTTGAAAATATAGACATTCTTGAACGTGTACATTTACAATTTTGTAAAATGATTTTACATTTAAAACAGTCTACTACAAATTTCATAGTGTATGCAGAACTTGGCAGATACCCTATTACTGTGTCTGTAAAACTGCGAATGATTCATTTCTGGAGTAGACTTCTTAATGGGGAAGAACGGAAAATCTGATGTATTATATAAACTTGTGTTTTTATATTATAATGATTACGGAATAGACACTAAGTGGATATCATATATTAAAAATATTTTTGATAATTGTGGTATGTCCAATATATGGAATGCACAGTTTGCTGATAAATGGGTGTCAAAATGTATTGAGCAAAAACTCAAAGATCAGTTTCAACAAGAATGCTTTGCATTTGTTGCAGAATCACCTAAAACTTTATGATATCGTATTTTTAAAAATAATTTTTAAATGGAAAAATATTTTTCTGTTTTACCTTACAAATTCATTTATACATTATGCAAATATAGATGTGGTAGTCACCACTTGTCGATTGAGTCTGGAAGGAGGCAGGGTTTACCGAGAGAAGACAGATTCTGTCGTCTCTGTGACTCAAACGACATTGGTGACGAGTACCATTGCATTAAAAATTGTGGATCTTTTATGTTTGAAAGAAAGAAATTTTTACCTACATACTGCTGGTCAAACCCTAATATCTATAAATTTAATCAACTGTTTAATTCATGTAATATTGTAATATTAGAAAAACTATGTAAATTTATCAAAGTTATAAATGTTAAAGTCAGTCCTCCAAGTTAATTTCATTGTATTGTTCACACATGCTTGTAAAAATTGTACCTTATAGTTATGTTTATATATGTTCTCTATAACTATGTTATTGTAGTTTTATGAGAAATAAAGTATTCGTATATTCGTATATTCGTCGTAACATGATAAAATATCTAAGTCATAAATAATGATGTCAATGTAATTGAAAAACCTTCATTTTGATTTCGTGATATGAAACACCATCTTTCGGTTGAAAACAAAACTTTACGACAAAAGAGATGATTTCAGCTTCCCAATTGTGAACTTTCCATTTCTAAGTAGCAACATTCCAGCAGCACCTGCATACCGGGTACATATCTACCACTTGATACGATATTCCCGTGCTTGCATTTCCTATCATGATTTTCTTGATAGAGGGTTACTGCTCACAAGGAAGCTATTAAACCAAGAGTTCCAAATGGTGAAGTTGAAATCATCCCTTCGTACATTTTACGGACGCCATCACGAGTTGGTTGACCGTTATGGAATAACCGTTTCACAAATGATATCGGATATGTTTCTTACGTCGTAACTACAATCCCCTTCCCTTTCATGAATGTGACCTACCGAATTAGACTATTTACCGGATTTGTAATCACATAAGCAACACGACGGGTGCCACATGTGGAGCAGGATCTGCTTACTCTTCCGCAGCACCTGAGATCACCCCTAGTTTTTGGTGGGGTTCGTGTTGTTTATTCTTTAGTTTTCTATGTTGTGTCATGTGTACTATTGTTTTTCTGTTTGTCTTTTTCATTTTTAGCTATGGCGTTGTCAGTTTGTTTTAGATTTACGAGTTTGACTGTCCCTTTGGTATCTTTCATCCCTCTTTTTCTAATCAAGTGGCATATTTTGATCATCTAAAATATTTCAGTAAAAGTTGAATATGATTTTTTTTAAATGAATTCCGATAATGTCCGGTTCATCTCGGTATGCACTAAAATTTAATTATTTTGTTGTGTTTTTAGTTTTGCATTGAAAGAACGAACTCGTTGTTATTTAACTGAAGTTCATCAGGCAATTTTAACCTTTTATGAGTTTGCTGTTCCATAAAAGTCAAACAAACGTAAATGGATGCATAAAACTAGAACATGAGAAACTGCACATGAAAATCGAAAAAAAATATCCATAAAACGTTTATACTTTCAGAGATATAGAAAAGAAAATAACAAGGAACGCTCATTTCCGAATATTTGAAAGACAAATAAGAACCTAAACAGTTAAAGAGCTATATAACAAAAAAAGTACATACAAAATAGCAAAATCTATCTACACAGCTACTTTTGCATAGGTACTATTTCTGTACCAAACATCTGTAGTACTGTAAATTTACTTTTAATATTCAGTACTATTTTGTTACTTTAAAATTATTGTAACATGTAGGTACCTGCATTTTATAGTACTTGATTTGTACTTGAAATTTAAGTACTACAGATTTTTGGTTACATGGTTACATTTTCAGCATTTTGAAAGTTTATCTTTTTCAAATCACATAAAGTTATCATGTTCCAACATGGAATACTGTGATCATTATTGGTATTATTTTTGTACCAATATTTAAGGTACAAATCAAGTACTGGAAAATACAAGTACCTAAATATTACAATAATTTTAAAGTAAAGAAATAGTACTTAATATTAAAAGTAAATTTCCAGTACTACAGATTTTAAGTACAGAAATAGTACCTATGCAAAAGTAGCTGTGTAAGGTCAACTTTGCCGAAGAAGATGAGTTAAAAATTTATAAATGAACAATTTCAGAAAGGTTAATTATCAATAAATGAACATTTTTCAAAATTCTGACATACAAATTACTTTTAAAAAATATGCTGAATATCTGTGTTATTGATATAAAATGTAAAAGGAGTCACCTAATTCGTTTTTAGTTTTAATTGTTAAAAAATTTCTGTACAGCCTGGAATTTTTTTTTTTTAAAAGCCAAAAATAATTGTGACGTCACCCCTAGAAATCTGATTTTTGGACGTATTTTTGTGCAACAGAAACACTTGAGGAGTTTACACAGCAAAGATTTATTCGGTGATCTCATATGACTTGTATACAAATAAAACAGAATTTTATTGGCAATATCATATCAATCATTTAAAAAAATTAGTAGGAAACGTTTTTGAGAAAAGGCAATTTGAAGCCACATTTTCATTTTTTTCCCATTTTTACGTGAATTCTTAATAATTGTACTTCTTTCTACAGAATAATTAATGTTCTGTTGATCCGAAAATATTAAAGTCTCATACATATTTCGAACTTATTAAAGGTACCAAATCTTCAAATTGCTTGCAAAATAGTATGTAAATCTGCAAGATAACTCATCTACGTACCTGTTACTGTAAGTCAATGCATAGTTGATTAGATGCTGATACAGTATAACGAGTCCATAATTGTATTTATTGTAAATAGTTTAAATTTGGATATATATTTTGTAAAAGAAATGAAGAGGTCTTGTATAAATGTTATCTTGAATAAATGTTATCAACTATCCACCAAAATTCAAATAAAGTATAATATATTTTTTTATACGACAGTTTGATAAAAATACGAGAAAACAATTTGACAGCTAATATACCTTAATACATCTTAGGAATTCAAATGTTTGGCTTTGAGCGTTCCTGATGAAGTTAAATCCAGAAAAGCGCCTCGAACGCATGAAATTATTAAACTTTTTTTTTCTTCATTTTTTCAATGCATTTCTATTTAGATCAATTTGATTGAAGTATTTTGACATGGGTTTAACAAGAACGCAGATCATATCACGTTTAATATCCTATGATTCAGTGATGTCGATGTATTCAATATCAATCAAAAATGATTTCAAAGAAGGGAAACAGCACTTGTTAAACAAAGCAATACATCCTACAACAACAATAGCTTATCAATTGATTTAAATGATTGTTTATATTCAAACAATGGTTGAAAATATAAAACATCCGATTTTTAATAAAACATATGAATTAATCTAAATTATTTCAAAGCAAAAATTACCAATATAATATAAAACATGTTATAACTTGGAAATGAATACTTAAACGCGTGCATATAAAAACAAAATACTTCCAATAACTCCCAGTTAGAGTGGGTAGCATCACCCTACTCATGTGATTTACTTTTAAAAATGTTGTATATGTATTGTTTTTCAGTAATAGCCCTATTTATAATCAGATATGGGCAAACTTGTAGGCATTGTAGCTTTGGTTCATGGGAGCCGTGGGGTGGTTGTTCACAAAATTGTGGAGGAGGAACAAGAAAAAGAGAAAGGGTTATTTGCTGTCCAAAGAAACAAAGCTATGCATATTGCAAAAAAACATATTGTCGTAAAGCGGACAATGAAATATGGCAATCTTCAGCTTGTAATCAGTACTGTTACAATGGTGGTGTATTTGACGGTAGCAATTGTAAATGTCCATTTGGGTGGAAAGGTGACTGCTGCAACGAAGGTAATTTTTATAATATTTTTGGTACTACTAGGTTTTCTTTTACTATACTAGGGTTTTACAAAATCATATAACAATTTCGGAAAGGTAATTATTTTTGAATATTGTGTCCGTACCAATAATTCATGCCTTAAACTTTTGTTAATTTTTCTAGAAACAATTTTAGTGAAAGAAAAGAAAACTTTTAAAGGGAGCTTCTATACACAGTTGAAAAATACATTGAAATTACGAATAAATACTATTATTATGACTCTGTTTCTGACTCTACTACCAATATTGTACGATCAATCACGTTGAGAATGTATGCTAGATTTCGCACCTTTATTGCTTACATTTCCGACTTAGAATAACAGATAACATGATATAAGGTCAACGACACTATACTTCAAACACGACATTTACTTCTAACGACACGTTAGTTTTAAATTAGCGGTTTTTAATTGCATATTTATGCAACTCCTTAGCCAAACAAATCAAAAGATATAAATAAAATATAAATAAAACAAGCCGGTTGAATAATCTTCTTATGAAACATTTTTGTTGCAATAAATTCTCTTTTCAAGATACAAATGTAATAATAATAATAACAATTTATCATATGATTTTTTTAATATACAAATAAGATCAGTATTATTCTTTGACAAAATTATCCGATGTAGCGACTTAAAAACTTTTGTCCGTCAGTACAGGTCAAAGTCTGTTGATGGCCGACGTGGTCTCTTGTACTGCTGTATTTCGTTATTCCTATTATTGCTTTTTGTTCGCCTCGTCAAAGCCGAGAAAGGAGAAACCTAGTTGTGTTGCGTCGGCAGTGTCAAGATCTGTCAACAATGTTTGTTATAAGGTCGACATGAGGCAATTCACTAACGATATATCAGTGACATTCGTTGTATAATTAAAATGGCAATTCATTAAATACTTTTCTAGTTATCAAATTCTCTTAATGGACACATAGCTTCAAAACGCGACATTTACTTCTAATGACATGCTAGTTTATAACTATGATTCTTTTTAGAGTGTCAACTTAAAGAGAAACACAATGTTTATCATACATTGTCCGTATTTTAAAACATTTAATTTTTCAGCATGCAAATTTCCATATTTTGGAGAACGCTGTTTGGAACTGTGTAAATGTGAGCATGGTGTATGTGACCCTGTGACTGGAAAATGTGACTGTTCAGTTGGGTGGACTGGAACAAAATGCAACCATGGTAAACACGCATCAGTTGTATTTATTTGCTTGTTAACGTCGAAGTTGGTAATTAAATTATTGGGTTGAACATTTTACTATTAAAACTCTTTCAAAGTTGATAAATTGAACAGTAGATGTTTTCTCTAATTAAACATTGAAGTTGACAAATGTACGCAAAGTCAACTTATAATATGATAAAAGTGAATTTTACAAATTAATTATCATATTAGGTCTCATAATTCAGCCTGCGCAAATTGATATTTTAGTAAAGATTGTCAACAAGTCGGTTATTGTGTCAGAGGTAATTGTAATCACATCACTGGTAACTGAATGTTTTACTGGTTGGACGGGAAGACAATGCATTAAACGTATGAATATCTATCATGTGTATCCAATTGTTGCACATACCTGTGCCTGGCTATATATTATTTAAGTGATATTCGATCAACCAATATATATATTTTTTTAATTTTACCGTATTATTGAGAATATAACTTTTATTATCTTTTTATATTCGATTGTCTTACAAGAATTCCAGTCTCATGCTTCCACTGGAATACTAAATATAGACAAAAAGTCGATAAATGTAAGACAATTTGAAATAAAAATACTTCCGTACATTTCTGCTGTCTGTTGGTGTCAGATTATACATTTGTAGCCGTATATTTCTTTGTTGGTTGTAATTTAAAGATTATTTAAAGGGCACAAGCTACGAGATACCTGAAAAAAAATCTGATTTGTTTTGGTTCATTCATTTATGAAAGTGAAATAATGAAATAATATTTCCCCTTTAAGTATAGCCAGTATGGTAAATTTTGTCAAAATAAACAAAGAAATGTCGATGATGAATTAATCACTTGCAAGTAAATAGTTCGACCTCATTGAATACGTATTCATGTGGACTCCATTTCAACCCCTTAGCTATAGATGGATAACACATGCTTGATGCGGGTAAGATTATTAAAAGAAAAGAATTTCAACATTGAAAGTGTAATAAAGGTAAATCATTTGATTGACTGATTCGATCTGCAAAAAAAAATCATTCGTATACAGGTATAATCGAGAGAAAAAAATTAAGATAAAACACGAAATCAAATAGCAAAGAAAAATTCATTTGCACGAGGACCATGCCTATTTAAATGTATGTTTAAGTTTATATCATGTTATGTGACCGTCGATAGTTTTCGTGGTCTCGACTGAGATACACAAAAAGTTCTGATTTATATTATTTAGTATATGCACTATTAACTGTTTATTTAAGACTTATTATAAGTTAAATATGTGTTTTAGTATGTTATAAATCAAATATGAGAATTTGGGTCAATCGGTGAATATGATTTTGACAGCTAGTGCCCCTTTAAGTTGATTCAAACAATAAACTTAATGTTTCGCTCTTATGACTTACACAATGAAATTCAACAATTTATACTTTTAAAACTTTACAAAATAAATGCCCCTTGAAAGTAAGCTATTTTGATGAATTTCCCATTTTTTATCAATTTTTGTCCATTTTTGAGCTATTTTCGTGAAAAAAATCACAGTTCCACAATTAAACTTTTTTACATACTTTCAATAAACATAAAGTGGACCAAACTGAATAAATTCAACTTAAAAAACACTAAAGGTAGGTGTTGATATAAGAAAGTTTTATCATATTTTGTTGCTTTTTCCTGTCAAATTTACCGTACTGTCAATTTTGTAAATGTGTGATTTTTCTTTATTTTTAGAACAAAATGCATATAATTTCAACTTCTTTGTTGTAAATGATTGAAAAACTATATATCTAAGAAATTTAAAAAGAAAAAAATTATATGGGATATACATGTTTCTGGTAAATTCATATGTTGTGCCCCTCACCCATTTTCTCAATATTTTGGCTAAAAAGACTGACTTGTTTGGTAATTAAATTTGAAAAATTATTACTCAAAAACTGCTAATTGTAAATACAATTTTTTTTCACAGAGTTCAAGTTTGATTATAACATTTTTTAAATTCATTGATATTTTCCACTTGTATCACATGTTTTGGAAATAATTCCACAACTAGATTTCAACGAGACTGAAACGTCAGAAAAATGCATCCTTAAACAAAATTAAATGGCTATATTTTTTACCTTATTTGTATCTATTTAATTTTGATTACTTCATTTCAAATTTATTCTATGGTTTTCAACTTTACTCGATTTAACTTTTTTGATTCGAGAGTCGCCTACAAGTCTTTTTACACAGAACGCGTGTCTGGCGTACCAAATTTTACATGCCCTTGCCATGATTGAACAAAAAGCTTCGCGTGCAGATATTTAAAGCCTGGTATGTTTGATGAGTTTAATTATTATGTCTGAAAATTATTAACATTATGTACCAAAATTGAGGAAAAAAATGCTTTAAAGACTTTTAATATTTTCGACAGTTTTGATGGTACCAGAATATTTCTATATATTTTCCATTTCAAATATTGTCTTGATAACAATATTTTTCTATCCTATATAAAGATTGACAGTTCAATTTTGTACGTAAAACTTAAATTTTACAGACATTACAGTCTTATGATCATATTAAGCCGGGATTTTTTTATTTGACTCATTTGCCGATATTTTGGTCACGGGTTTCAACACGTATGAAGTTGTAACAAATGTCAATTTTGGTCACATTATTGGTAACTGTACATGTTTTACTTCTCAACCCGACAAAAATCGCAGAAAAGTTACTGATAACTGTGACTCAGTTTGTATTTAATTAGGGATTACCCCAATTTCAACATTCAATTCTGGCTGTGGCATTCCCTCGATTAACCAGACATTTGTTTCATGATAGGAATATAATGTAAAGTTATTAATATTAGAATGGTTGTATTTTTTGTTGTTGTTAGATATTATTTGTCCAGCTCTTTAATCGTAGCTCTTTATTTAAAAATAAAACTCAAAATACTGCGTCCGGAGCGCTTTTCTTGACTGATCTTCCCCAGGAAACCATTTATTAATCATCGGAATGCTTAAAAATGTAAGGAGCTTGCGAAAGTTAATCCATTCAACATCGCTTTAATAATTTGTTCCAATGTTTTATTTATTATGTGTTTTTCTATACGTTTTACTATGATAGATAAATAAATGAGTAGGGGCATTAAGGTCTGGTTTTGGCCCAAAAAATATTTGATATTTATTTCAAATTGGCACATAATGTTTGGAAATGCATAGGGTCAAGAAATATAAATGAAAAACATAGAAAGATTTTTATCTGATGACGTCACAATTATGTCATAAAATGTACTGTTTTCACAAAAACGATGAAAAATGCAAAATTTATGTAGTTTTCTAACTTTATTTCCATTGTGGAAACATCGTGCGCAGCCAAAAAAATAACAAAATAATTTAACAGAAGCTTTATTAAAACTATTGACATAATCTCACCAAATATAAAGTTGTTTCTTAGGTGCGCACATACTTTTTTAATCTAAAATATACATAAAATTTGATTAAAACCTGGAAAATCGCGAACTATTTACAAAATATGCAAATCATTAAGTTATGATTTGTTGCCATGGTAACTCGTTCAATGTCAAAGGAGTAGGTCAAGTAAGACCCTTTTTTTGGCCCCAAAATATAGCAGTTTTACAAAATTGTTAAAATGTAAACTTTTAGTTATTTATTGGAAAGTAGAATGCTTCTGATACACAAATATGGGCTGTTTTTGAATTTACTCCGGTATCATTCGGCTTTCTTAATTTGTATCGGTTTCCATTATAGGCATACGACAGTAAAACTCATTTTACTGGTAAGTTGCAAGAATAAGTTGCATAAGAAGTCTTTTTTTGCAGCATGTGAATATCAATATTTTGGTGTTGACTGCCAAGAGAAATGTGAATGTAAAAATGGTATCTGCAACCACGTGACCGGAAACTGTACCTGTCAGCCTGGATGGACTGGAAAAACCTGTAATGATAGTAAGTCTCGATTTATTATCATTGATAAATTTAAGATCAACACAGTTTGTCTCTTGTGCTATGTTAGTGATATAAAGGTTCTCCTTGTACGAGGAATATGCCTTTGGTCACAGTTATAACGGTTTGTTCTTAAACCCAACCCTTTCGTCTGTGTAAACTACTTATTAGTATTCATTATTTTTGTATTTGCGGGAATAAACTGCATCATGAATTACTTTGACTTTACTACAAATAAGCAAACACCTTCATTCATCAACTTATTCTGAGACGGACATAAAGTTACAGGAGAGCCAGTCATACAAGTTAAACGATATCAACTCACCTTTAATCAGTGTGCAATCGTTCGAATCAATAGGAGAAAAGTTTTGAAATATTCTTTTACAATAAGATATGTTTTTTTAATTATTGTCCTGTTTAAAAAAAGTATCTATGAATATCATTCAAGGAGAATTTATTTTATACATTTTTAACCATACAAAGTATGTGTAGTTCTTTCGAATAAACTAAGATCAATCAAAGCCACTTTGACAAATGTATTCAAAATAATTAATCTATATTGACACTCTTTCTTTTTCTGCTAAGTTCGTAAAAAATACTTTTAAAGTGACTTTTTGATCACTTTACTCTGTATACTATCACTCGAATACCATATATCTCGTTTCTTCTAAATTCTTCTGTTAAGTTGTTCATCTTTTTCTACTTATATTCTTCTGAAACTGTCGTAAATTTCGCAGTTGCACCTGCACTAGTTAATTATTTTTTTTGGAATTATCAAGCTTTATGTGCGATCAGTGAAAAAAAAACTTTAATATGATAAACAACTCGCAATATAATGTTTTTTAGCAATCTGTTGGGGTTACATTTCACTCTTTTAATTCTTTATAAATTACCTACTACATTTATAGATAAACTAAAAAGTCTGAATGTAATCGACCAAGTATTACATTTTAGAACGTTAATCCGTTTAATACGCTTTGATATTTTTTTTACAAATGTAATACTAGTGTAATGAGTTTTTCTATACGTTTTGTAACGAAGAATATTTTTTTCCATTTCCAATGTATTGCACCGTTAAATATTAAATTACAGCTTGTTTATATTTGAATATCTCTGTATCGTGATTTGTTCAGTAAATCAGAGCAATTATACTCTTTAAGTTATTAAATTCCTTAAAGAAAGAAAGAATGCAGATCTGCTCATACTTCCAGATCACATAAGATCACACCCGGTTTTTGGGTAGGTTTGGTGTTGCTCAGTTTTTTGTTTTCATGGTCGAGTTTTGTGTACTGCTGTTTGCCTTTCGCCGTTTTTCGTTGTTTATTTTTTTACCATGGCATTGTCAGTTTGACGTGTTCGACGTATGATTTTTGAATATCCCTTCAGTATTTTTCGCCTCTCTTAACTTGTAACGGTTTCCATTATAGGCATATGACAGTAAAACTCATTTTCCTGGTAAGTTGTAAGAATAAGTTGTACAAGAAATCTTATTTTGCAGCATGTAACTATCCATATTTTGGTGTTGACTGCCAAGATAAATGTGAATGTGAAAATGGTATCTGCAATCACGTGACCGGAAACTGTACCTGTCAGCCTGGATGGACTGGAAAAACATGTAATGATAGTAAGTCTCGATTTATTATCGTTGATAAATTTAAGATCAACACAGTTTGTCTCTTGTGCTATGTTAGGGATAAAAAAAAAGTTCTCCTTGCTCGCGGTATATGCTTATGGTCACAGTTATAACGGTTTGTTCTTAGACTCAACTCCTTCGTTTATGTAAATTACTTTAGTAAACATTATTGTTTGTCTTTGCGGAAAGAAACTGCATCATGAATTACTTTGACATTACAACAATTAAGCAAAACTCTTCATTCGTCATTTTTTTCTGAGACGGACAAAATGTCACAGAACAGCCAGTCATACAAGTTGAACGATATAAAATCACATGTAATCAGTGTGCAATCGTTCGAATCTATAAGAGAAAAATTTGAAATATTCTTTTAAAATAAGATATGTTTTAAAACTGTTAAAAAAGTATCTTTTAATATTATTCAATGAGATTAATTTAATACATTTTTAACCATACAAAGTATGGTTAGTTCTTTCGAATAAACCAATATCAAACAAAAAGACACTTTGAAAAATGTATTTAGAATAATAATTCAATATCATCTTTTTTTAACTAAGTTCTTTGAAAAAAAACACACACTTTTAATGTTACTGACTTTTTGTTCACTTTACTTTGTGACATCCCTCGAATTGCCATATCTCTTTCCTTCCTTATTCTTCTGTTTAAGTTGCTCATCTTTTTCTACTAAAATTCTACTGAAACTGTCAGTAATTTCATTTTTGCAGCATGTAACTATCCATATTTTGGTGTTGGCTGCCAAGAGAAATGTGAATGTGAAAATGGTATCTGCAATCACGTGACCGGAAACTGTACCTGTCAGCCTGGATGGACTGGAAAAACCTGTAATGATAGTAAGTCTCGATTTATTATCATTGATAAATTTAATATCAACACAATTTGTCTCTTGTTCTATGTTTAGTGATAAAAAAAGTTTTCCTTGCTCGAGTTATTTGCTTATGGTCACAGTTATAACGGTTTGTTCTTAGACTCAACTCGTTTATGTAAATTACTTTTGTAAACATTATTGTTTGTCTTTGCGGAAAGAAACTGCATCATGAATTACTTTGACATTACAACAATTAAGCAAAACTCTTCATTCGTCATTTTTTCTGAGACTAACAAAATGTCACAGAACAGCCAGTCATACAAGTTGAACGATATAAAATCACATGTAATCAGTGTGCAATCGTTCGAATCTATAAGAGAAAAGTTTTGAAATATTCTTTAAAAATAAGATATGTTTTTAAACTGTTTAAAAAGGTATCTTTTAATATTATTCAATGAGATTCATTTAAATAAACTCATCATAGATACCAGGACTAAATTTTGTATATACGCCAGACGCGCGTTTCGTCTACAAAAGACTCATCAGTGACGCTCGAATCCAAAATAGTTAAAAAGGCCAAATAAAGTACGAAGTTGAAGAGCATTGAGGACCAAAATTCCTAAAACATGTTTAACCATGCAAAGTATGGATAGTTCTTTCGAATAAACCAATATCAATCAAAAAGACACTTTGAAAAATGTATTTAAAGTGATAATTCAATATCATCTTTTTTTTTACTAAGTTCTTTAAAAAAAACACAAACTTTTAATGTTACTGACTTTTTGTTCACTTTACTTTGTGACATCCCTCGAATTGCCATATCTCTTTCCTTCCTTATTCTTCTGTTAAGTTGCTCATCTTTTTCTACTAAAATTCTACTGAAACTGTCAGTAATTTCATTTTTGCAGCATGTAACTATCAATATTTTGGTGTTGGCTGCCAAGAGAAATGTGAATGTGAAAATGGTATTTGCAATCACGGGACCGGTAACTGTACCTGTCAGCCAGGATGGACTGGAAGTACTTGTAATGATAGTAAGTGTCGATTTATTATCAATGATACCACCGATTTCATTGAGTGTGTAGTTAAAGGTAATGATGTTCATGTGTCTTATTCATATTAACTCAACTTCAAACGAGCATCATACATCTTAAACCTTACAGTACATTTGTGTCCGTCAAATACAGCCGAAATAAAGATGACTGTTATAGGTTTAGGTTGTACTGCATACAGATTGCGTTAATTGTAGCTATCCCAAAACACACATATTTCTCTTCGAGAACAAATTTGTTCTAATGTGGGTAAAAGTTATATTATTTGTTTTGAAAAAGCATGTATTTTTTTCTCCTTCACAAAACAAATAAAAAATGAATGGTTGTTGCTTAACACATATCATTTTGAATATATATTAGAACTTTTTGTGTTGATTTTTCCCCCACATGAAACACACATATTCCTGATATATTTGCGGTGTGATTAAAACTGCGAATACATAGTTATCTCAATAGACATAATTGTAAAATATTGTTTCAGATTCTTATAAACGTTTGAAAGTTTTTATGTATTTTTTTATCAAAATAATGTTAAAAAACATTTATAATTTCTATTTACATCAGTGAACATGGTTCTCAATTTCACACACACAAAACTATTTATCGATTTCAAAGTGATTTTGTTTTCAAATCCAAAACCTGCCTTGATCTGTTTTGATCTGAATTTTAACAAAGACATGATATTCTTGTATATTCAGTGTAATAAACTTTGAAACTGTGTCTCCTTTTAAAGGTATATATAATAGTCAGAAGACGTGGTATGGTTGCTAATGAGACAATTATCTACCAGTGACAAGATAGCGTAGATTTAAGCAATGGTAGATACTCGTTTTACGTTTTCTTTGAATAATGCATGCTTGAAATAATTGTTTATACTATCCATCATAGCTGACGCAAATTATTTGTCAACAAATATGCGTTATGAAAGCTTGTTTACATCGACATTTGGTGGCTTGGTTGGTTTTGTTCTCACGCTCATATGTTTGGCAATCATCTTTATAAAGTTACGTAGAAGCAAGAAACAAGGATCACAAGTTACAGCAAGAAAAACACCAGCAGTACCTACAAATACAGAGGAGTCCATTCCACACTACGAGTATATAGATACAGAAAATACCACCATTAACAATGAACAAATTATGGAACAGTACGAAAATCTACGAACGTCTAGCAGTTACGAAGAAATGTCCAACTACGATATTATTAAACAAAGTGCTGGATGCAAAAACATTACTAACATAAACTTCCATCAGAATGAATCTCTACGTGGATCAAAGAAACGTTCACATATTTATTCAGATGCTAGTTCTAACAATGATACAGAGTATTTAGAAGTTTTGGGATAATTGAATATATATGAAATGAATTGATTTGGTTTGGTTTAATGTCTTACGATTGTATTGCCTAAAAAATTGCTATACATGTTATTTTTATGGAAAATATGTTAAATACAAAATTCTTGGTTGAAATAAACTGACATTATTTTATAATTTTGGTTTTTTTTTCATCAAAATAGTTAAGACATATTGTACCTTTATAGTATCATTATACAGTTTTATACTAATACAAAATGAGAGGTAAAAGATACTATGGGGCGGCATTCAAAATTTTTGAATCACAAACAAGTGAGAGAAAAAAACGGATACTCTGATAAGTCAAAAAACACTATAAAGAAAACTAAAGACTGGACAACACGGTCTCCACAAAAACGTGGGATTAACTCAAGTGCTCCGGATCGAAGGGTAAGCTGTTCCTAGTTCTCCATGCAACATCCTTAGTGTTGTTCGTGATAGTCAGATGATAACACATTCAATTTCTTGTTTTTTCAAATAATCATATTGTATAGGCAGCAACTTTTGTATTTTTTATATGTTTTATATTTTCTAGCATTTCAAATTATTTAAATCTGTTTTATCTCACCTGGGCCAAGTGAGCTTTTCTCGTCACTTGGCGTCTGTCGTCCGGCATCGTCGTAGTCGTCCGTTAACTTTTACAAAAATCTTCTCCTCTGAAACTACTGGGCCAAATTTAACTAAACTTGACCACAAGTTATACAATAATAACTTATTTAGAAATGTGTGTCTGATGACTCCGCCTGCCAATCAACGTGGCCGACATGGCTAAAAATAGAACATACATGTAGGGGTAAAATGCAGTTTTTGGCTTATATCTCTGAATAGCAAATCTGACATAAATAAAAATGTTCACCAGGTTAAGTTCTATCTGACCTGCAATTTGCAGACGAATCAGAAAATCCGTTGTTGGGTTGCTGCCTCTTAATTTGTCATTTTAAGGATATTTTGCAGTTTTTTGGTTATCACTTTGAATATCAATATAGATCGAATTAATAGCTCTTAATATAACAATCCACATTGGTTTATTTGGCTTACAGTTTAACCAAATTAGACCGAATGACAATTCTATAAATTGTTGGGGCTTTCTATCAATCTTATTCATTAAAACTGTTCAAATTCGTCCAAGTGTTTTCGTTTATGTATAAGATTTACTGGACTTAAATGAATATTCTATAAATTTGTTCATTACATACAAATAGTGAGTCTCTAACAAGTCAACTAATAAATATAAGTACAATACAAAATAAGAAGATGTGGAATGATGGTGGTATACTAATGAGGTAGCTGTCCAACAGAGACCAAATTAGTCTATTGTCTACTTTTTAATATGTCTATGTATTACATTTGCTTATTACTAAATCCTTTAAATCATTCCGATCTATATTTAATATTGGCCTCACAATATATTCAAACACTACAAATGAAGTAAAATATCGTCGAAATATTCATCTGGTGCACATGAGAAATTGACGAAGTTTATCGTCTTTTTTAAAGAAATTATTGATTTAAGATACGAAAATCCGGCATGATTGCAAATTAGACATCTATCCACAAGAGTTCAGATGACAAAAATAAAAGCAATCATAGGTCACCATACGGTCTTTCGCAATGAGAAAATCCCATATCATAAAGTCAGCTTTTAAAAGCCCCGACATACAAAACTGAAACAATTAAAAATTACCGGCTATAAATTCATACAATACAATTTTCGAAAAACAAAATATTAATGAACACCACTGCAGAACAGGCTCATGACATGGGGAAGGCACTCGAAAAATGTGGTTAAATATGTTTGTTAGGGCAAACCTTCCGCTAATCTAGGACAGTGGTGTTACAGCAAAAACTAAGGACAAACTGTAAATTTCCGTTTCAAATGGCTCAACTTAATAAATCAATCCGAAGCACAATTAAACAAACTATCATAAAAACAATAGACACACATCACCGATATAAGAGTTCTCGCCGTTACTGAAAGCTACTTCAAAGCAAATTAAATTTGATTTATAAATCATGTTTTTTTAACACTGTCGTATCAATCGGTATACATCAAACGGATTTGGCATAAGGACGTCATAAACAGTCTTGAGAAACGCATGCACTTTTGTATTGCTAAAATATATATACAAATTATTATAAATTATGAATTCGAAATTTTAAAGGCTGACATCAAACGGAATCAATGAAAAGATGTTACTATTATTGGAAAATGCTATTAATTCATTTGGGTTGTATAACTAAGAAGTCTCTGCTGTAACTACTTAATCTTCGTCAACTTTAAAATTCTAGATGATAACAGTTAAAATTTCGCAGAGCTCAATATTATGATAGCGAATTTTGATAACAAAATATTCATTATTTGCATAACAATACCAAAGTGCTGGCTACTTCTTACTGTCAACCAGTGTCGACTCAGTGGTAGTTATGGCATTAATGGTACCATTTTCCTTCACAACATGATAGCCACTCTGAGGTATAATACTATACAACAACCGATATTGAAGTGTAGTATGGCAAGATTTCTTATCAGCAGGTTTTAACAAGAACTTTAATGTTTGATCAATCAAGTTCAAAGTACTATAAATCTTTTAAAATGACATCCTTTAGGGTTCACATTAGTTTGTAAGGTATAAGTATTTACATTTGTGAATTGGGTATTTCGTATTTACTTTAGTAGTGCGTCGAACTTTTATGCAAAAATGCAAAAACAATGGAAGATAGACTGAGATCTTGTCATCAATATCAAGTGACAAATATATCAAGGGCTAACCCAAAAAATATGAAACTATAAGATTTAGATGTATTATACAAAGATTTAAATGTGTGTAAAATATTTGTTGTGGTTTACATGTATAACTCATTAGATATAAGAAGATGGGGTATAAGTGCCAATGAGACAACTCTCCACCAAGTCACAATTTGTAAAAGTTAACTACTATGTATCACAGTAGTCTTGGCTCACACCAAACAGCAAGCTAAAAAGGGCCCCCAAGATGACTAGTGTAAAACCATTCAAGACGGAAAACCAGCGGTCTAATCTATATAAAACACGAAAAACGAGAAACACTTACGAAACACATCAACAAACATGCTCAAATATGTATTGATAAAAACAGTACTTCACTTCATTTATATTTTAGCAAAACCGAAAATGAACATTCCTATTGAAACATGATCTTTTATTGTTAGTTGTTTTTGGCTTTGAACTAGCTGTCAGTAACTGCGAGCAATGTCTCTCATATATATTTAACTTGTATTTTGTGTGTCTTTTGTTGTGGGATGTATATATAGATACGCTGCCACGTCCGGTCTGTGTTTTCGTTAGATGTTTTCAACTGATTTTTATTGTTTGTTCTTATGTTGTACTGTTACACCACTGTCTCATCCAGCAAACTAGTTTAAACCCGCCACATTATGTATATGCCTGTGCCAAGTCAGGCACATACAGTTCAGTGATAGTCGTTTGTTCATGTCTGTAATATTTGTTTTACCGTAAATTGTTTTCTTATGAATTAGGCTGTTTTCCAAATTAAATTGTTTCGTATATTTCATGTCGGGCCTTTAATAGCAGATTACAGTATGGGATTTTCTCATTGTTGATGTTCGTACCATATCTCCTTTTTTTTTTAAGATATCAGTTATTCAGAGATTTTAACTTAAGCGTTCGTGGGATATTTTGTCTCCTTCTTTCTAAAACAAAATGTGTGTGCTAGGCGATCAAATAAAGATGTAAATGTTTTACCAGACTCAAGCTGGCAGCCACTTTTATCGGCCAATCAAGATAGCAGCCACTTTTTTCCAGCAGCCAATTTTGACGATATGTCTAAAAACCAAAAAATTGCATGAGACTCAAACGTTCCAAAAATCGCTAAATCTTAGTTAAATATAATTTAACAGCGGAATTCGACAATTTCGCGGCTTGTAATGATTTTAAAAGCATTTCATTACTTTTAAAATATGTATGTGAAGTTAGCTGCCGGTTTGTTATTCGATATTCGATATTCAATATCAAACCGGTTGCTAGCAGTCGGTTCAATATTAGAATTTAGTTGAAAATCATTAAAAAGTATGATTTTCATAGTTAACAGGAGTGAAAAATTACGCCGCAAATAGTTTTATGACCCCTTCAAGCTGTCGTAAATTCTCGTTGTCCTCGAATATAAACCCTTATATTAATTACATATTTGTCTTTATGTAATATGAATTTTTATCAATAAAACGACATCAAAGATTCATCAAAGATTTAATTTAATATAAAATATATAAAACTAAAACTAAAGCCAGCCACTCTAAAAACATTAAGAAATATAAATAGAAATATCTATGGAAACCCAAAAAAAAAAAAAAAAAATATATAGTGAAAACCTACGGGAGACCACTCAGATAACGGTGAGACCCCTGGTGTTTCAATATCCCAAATTCAACGAAATTATAGACTTTGTAGTATATAAAATTAGGTGTAGATATAAACGTGACTAAAAGGATCTGGGTTATGGGTATTGAAAATACATAAATGGGCAACTTTGAACCTCTGTGGTGGCCAGACGGGCCCGGATCCCAGAAAAATATTTAAGTGGGGAATAGCTAGGGTCAATACCTTTAAAATGAGCTAGGTCCGGTTCGGAACTTTGCCGTAGGGATATACCGAAGAGTACCGAATGTGTGGTCGATATGAAAAATACGTAAATGGGCAACTTTGAACCTCTGTGGTGGCCAGACGGGCCCGGATCCCAGAAAAATATTTAAGTGGGGAATAGCTAGGGTCAATACCTTTAAAATGAGCTAGGTCCGGTTCGGAACTTTGCCGTAGGGATATACCGAAGAGTACCGAATGTGTGGTCGATATGAAAAATACGTAAATGGGCAACTTTGAACCTCTGTGGTGGCCAGACGGGCCCGGATCCCAGAAAAATATTTAAGTGGGGAATAGCTAGGGTCAATACCTTTAAAATGAGCTAGGTCCGGTTCGGAACTTTGCCGTAGGGATATACCGAAGAGTACCGAATGTGTGGTCGATATGAAAAATACGTAAATGGGCAACTTTGAACCTCTGTGGTGGCCAGACGGGCCCGGATCCCAGAAAAATATTTAAGTGGGGAATAGCTAGGGTCAATACCTTTAAAATGAGCTAGGTCCGGTTCGGAACTTTGCCGTAGGGATATACCGAAGAGTACCGAATGTGTGGTCGATATGAAAAATACGTAAATGGGCAACTTTGAACCTCTGTGGTGGCCAGACGGGCCCGGATCCCAGAAAAATATTTAAGTGGGGAATAGCTAGGGTCAATACCTTTAAAATGAGCTAGGTCCGGTTCGGAACTTTGCCGTAGGGATATACCGAAGAGTACCGAATGTGTGGTCGATATGAAAAATACGTAAATGGGCAACTTTGAACCTCTGTGGTGGCCAGACGGGCCCGGATCCCAGAAAAATATTTAAGTGGGGAATAGCTAGGGTCAATACCTTTAAAATGAGCTAGGTCCGGTTCGGAACTTTGCCGTAGGGATATACCGAAGAGTACCGAATGTGTGGTCGATATGAAAAATACGTAAATGGGCAACTTTGAACCTCTGTGGTGGCCAGACGGGCCCGGATCCCAGAAAAATATTTAAGTGGGGAATATCTAGGGTCAATACCTTTAAAATGAGCTAGGTCCGGTTCGGAACTTTGCCGTAGGGATATACCGAAGAGTACCGAATGTGTGGTCGATATGAAAAATACGTAAATGGGCAACTTTGAACCTCTGTGGTGGCCAGACGGGCCCGGATCCCAGAAAAATATTTAAGTGGGGAATAGCTAGGGTCAATACCTTTAAAATGAGCTAGGTCCGGTTCGGAACTTTGCCGTAGGGATATACCGAAGAGTACCGAATGTGTGGTCGATATGAAAAATACGTAAATGGGCAACTTTGAACCTCTGTGGTGGCCAGACGGGCCCGGATCCCAGAAAAATATTTAAGTGGGGAATAGCTAGGGTCAATACCTTTAAAATGAGCTAGGTCCGGTTCGGAACTTTGCCGTAGGGATATACCGAAGAGTACCGAATGTGTGGTCGATATGAAAAATACGTAAATGGGCAACTTTGAACCTCTGTGGTGGCCAGACGGGCCCGGATCCCAGAAAAATATTTAAGTGGGGAATAGCTAGGGTCAATACCTTTAAAATGAGCTAGGTCCGGTTCGGAACTTTGCCGTAGGGATATACCGAAGAGTACCGAATGTGTGGTCGATATGAAAAATACGTAAATGGGCAACTTTGAACCTCTGTGGTGGCCAGACGGGCCCGGATCCCAGAAAAATATTTAAGTGGGGAATATCTAGGGTCAATACCTTTAAAATGAGCTAGGTCCGGTTCGGAACTTTGCCGTAGGGATATACCGAAGAGTACCGAATGTGTGGTCGATATGAAAAATACGTAAATGGGCAACTTTGAACCTCTGTGGTGGCCAGACGGGCCCGGATCCCAGAAAAATATTTAAGTGGGGAATAGCTAGGGTCAATACCTTTAAAATGAGCTAGGTCCGGTTCGGAACTTTGCCGTAGGGATATACCGAAGAGTACCGAATGTGTGGTCGATATGAAAAATACGTAAATGGGCAACTTTGAACCTCTGTGGTGGCCAGACGGGCCCGGATCCCAGAAAAATATTTAAGTGGGGAATAGCTAGGGTCAATACCTTTAAAATGAGCTAGGTCCGGTTCGGAACTTTGCCGTAGGGATATACCGAAGAGTACCGAATGTGTGGTCGATATGAAAAATACGTAAATGGGCAACTTTGAACCTCTGTGGTGGCCAGACGGGCCCGGATCCCAGAAAAATATTTAAGTGGGGAATAGCTAGGGTCAATACCTTTAAAATGAGCTAGGTCCGGTTCGGAACTTTGCCGTAGGGATATACCGAAGAGTACCGAATGTGTGGTCGATATGAAAAATACGTAAATGGGCAACTTTGAACCTCTGTGGTGGCCAGACGGGCCCGGATCCCAGAAAAATATTTAAGTGGGGAATAGCTAGGGTCAATACCTTTAAAATGAGCTAGGTCCGGTTCGGAACTTTGCCGTAGGGATATACCGAAGAGTACCGAATGTGTGGTCGATATGAAAAATACGTAAATGGGCAACTTTGAACCTCTGTGGTGGCCAGACGGGCCCGGATCCCAGAAAAATATTTAAGTGGGGAATAGCTAGGGTCAATACCTTTAAAATGAGCTAGGTCCGGTTCGGAACTTTGCCGTAGGGATATACCGAAGAGTACCGAATGTGTGGTCGATATGAAAAATACGTAAATGGGCAACTTTGAACCTCTGTGGTGGCCAGACGGGCCCGGATCCCAGAAAAATATTTAAGTGGGGAATAGCTAGGGTCAATACCTTTAAAATGAGCTAGGTCCGGTTCGGAACTTTGCCGTAGGGATATACCGAAGAGTACCGAATGTGTGGTCGATATGAAAAATACGTAAATGGGCAACTTTGAACCTCTGTGGTGGCCAGACGGGCCCGGATCCCAGAAAAATATTTAAGTGGGGAATAGCTAGGGTCAATACCTTTAAAATGAGCTAGGTCCGGTTCGGAACTTTGCCGTAGGGATATACCGAAGAGTACCGAATGTGTGGTCGATATGAAAAATACGTAAATGGGCAACTTTGAACCTCTGTGGTGGCCAGACGGGCCCGGATCCCAGAAAAATATTTAAGTGGGGAATAGCTAGGGTCAATACCTTTAAAATGAGCTAGGTCCGGTTCGGAACTTTGCCGTAGGGATATACCGAAGAGTACCGAATGTGTGGTCGATATGAAAAATACGTAAATGGGCAACTTTGAACCTCTGTGGTGGCCAGACGGGCCCGGATCCCAGAAAAATATTTAAGTGGGGAATAGCTAGGGTCAATACCTTTAAAATGAGCTAGGTCCGGTTCGGAACTTTGCCGTAGGGATATACCGAAGAGTACCGAATGTGTGGTCGATATGAAAAATACGTAAATGGGCAACTTTGAACCTCTGTGGTGGCCAGACGGGCCCGGATCCCAGAAAAATATTTAAGTGGGGAATAGCTAGGGTCAATACCTTTAAAATGAGCTAGGTCCGGTTCGGAACTTTGCCGTAGGGATATACCGAAGAGTACCGAATGTGTGGTCGATATGAAAAATACGTAAATGGGCAACTTTGAACCTCTGTGGTGGCCAGACGGGCCCGGATCCCAGAAAAATATTTAAGTGGGGAATAGCTAGGGTCAATACCTTTAAAATGAGCTAGGTCCGGTTCGGAACTTTGCCGTAGGGATATACCGAAGAGTACCGAATGTGTGGTCGATATGAAAAATACGTAAATGGGCAACTTTGAACCTCTGTGGTGGCCAGACGGGCCCGGATCCCAGAAAAATATTTAAGTGGGGAATAGCTAGGGTCAATACCTTTAAAATGAGCTAGGTCCGGTTCGGAACTTTGCCGTAGGGATATACCGAAGAGTACCGAATGTGTGGTCGATATGAAAAATACGTAAATGGGCAACTTTGAACCTCTGTGGTGGCCAGACGGGCCCGGATCCCAGAAAAATATTTAAGTGGGGAATAGCTAGGGTCAATACCTTTAAAATGAGCTAGGTCCGGTTCGGAACTTTGCCGTAGGGATATACCGAAGAGTACCGAATGTGTGGTCGATATGAAAAATACGTAAATGGGCAACTTTGAACCTCTGTGGTGGCCAGACGGGCCCGGATCCCAGAAAAATATTTAAGTGGGGAATAGCTAGGGTCAATACCTTTAAAATGAGCTAGGTCCGGTTCGGAACTTTGCCGTAGGGATATACCGAAGAGTACCGAATGTGTGGTCGATATGAAAAATACGTAAATGGGCAACTTTGAACCTCTGTGGTGGCCAGACGGGCCCGGATCCCAGAAAAATATTTAAGTGGGGAATAGCTAGGGTCAATACCTTTAAAATGAGCTAGGTCCGGTTCGGAACTTTGCCGTAGGGATATACCGAAGAGTACCGAATGTGTGGTCGATATGAAAAATACGTAAATGGGCAACTTTGAACCTCTGTGGTGGCCAGACGGGCCCGGATCCCAGAAAAATATTTAAGTGGGGAATAGCTAGGGTCAATACCTTTAAAATGAGCTAGGTCCGGTTCGGAACTTTGCCGTAGGGATATACCGAAGAGTACCGAATGTGTGGTCGATATGAAAAATACGTAAATGGGCAACTTTGAACCTCTGTGGTGGCCAGACGGGCCCGGATCCCAGAAAAATATTTAAGTGGGGAATAGCTAGGGTCAATACCTTTAAAATGAGCTAGGTCCGGTTCGGAACTTTGCCGTAGGGATATACCGAAGAGTACCGAATGTGTGGTCGATATGAAAAATACGTAAATGGGCAACTTTGAACCTCTGTGGTGGCCAGACGGGCCCGGATCCCAGAAAAATATTTAAGTGGGGAATAGCTAGGGTCAATACCTTTAAAATGAGCTAGGTCCGGTTCGGAACTTTGCCGTAGGGATATACCGAAGAGTACCGAATGTGTGGTCGATATGAAAAATACGTAAATGGGCAACTTTGAACCTCTGTGGTGGCCAGACGGGCCCGGATCCCAGAAAAATATTTAAGTGGGGAATAGCTAGGGTCAATACCTTTAAAATGAGCTAGGTCCGGTTCGGAACTTTGCCGTAGGGATATACCGAAGAGTACCGAATGTGTGGTCGATATGAAAAATACGTAAATGGGCAACTTTGAACCTCTGTGGTGGCCAGACGGGCCCGGATCCCAGAAAAATATTTAAGTGGGGAATAGCTAGGGTCAATACCTTTAAAATGAGCTAGGTCCGGTTCGGAACTTTGCCGTAGGGATATACCGAAGAGTACCGAATGTGTGGTCGATATGAAAAATACGTAAATGGGCAACTTTGAACCTCTGTGGTGGCCAGACGGGCCCGGATCCCAGAAAAATATTTAAGTGGGGAATAGCTAGGGTCAATACCTTTAAAATGAGCTAGGTCCGGTTCGGAACTTTGCCGTAGGGATATACCGAAGAGTACCGAATGTGTGGTCGATATGAAAAATACGTAAATGGGCAACTTTGAACCTCTGTGGTGGCCAGACGGGCCCGGATCCCAGAAAAATATTTAAGTGGGGAATAGCTAGGGTCAATACCTTTAAAATGAGCTAGGTCCGGTTCGGAACTTTGCCGTAGGGATATACCGAAGAGTACCGAATGTGTGGTCGATATGAAAAATACGTAAATGGGCAACTTTGAACCTCTGTGGTGGCCAGACGGGCCCGGATCCCAGAAAAATATTTAAGTGGGGAATAGCTAGGGTCAATACCTTTAAAATGAGTCTAGGTCCGGTTCGGAACTTTGCCGTAGGGATATACCGAAGAGTACCGAATGTGTGGTCGATATGAAAAATACGTAAATGGGCAACTTTGAACCTCTGTGGTGGCCAGACGGGCCCGGATCCCAGAAAAATATTTAAGTGGGGAATAGCTAGGGTCAATACCTTTAAAATGAGCTAGGTCCGGTTCGGAACTTTGCCGTAGGGATATACCGAAGAGTACCGAATGTGTGGTCGATATGAAAAATACGTAAATGGGCAACTTTGAACCTCTGTGGTGGCCAGACGGGCCCGGATCCCAGAAAAATATTAAGTGGGGAATAGCTAGGGTCAATACCTTTAAAATGAGCTAGGTCCGGTTCGGAACTTTGCCGTAGGGATATACCGAAGAGTACCGAATGTGTGGTCGATATGAAAAATACGTAAATGGGCAACTTTGAACCTCTGTGGTGGCCAGACGGGCCCGGATCCCAGAAAAATATTTAAGTGGGGAATAGCTAGGGTCAATACCTTTAAAATGAGCTAGGTCCGGTTCGGAACTTTGCCGTAGGGATATACCGAAGAGTACCGAATGTGTGGTCGATATGAAAAATACGTAAATGGGCAACTTTGAACCTCTGTGGTGGCCAGACGGGCCCGGATCCCAGAAAAATATTTAAGTGGGGAATAGCTAGGGTCAATACCTTTAAAATGAGCTAGGTCCGGTTCGGAACTTTGCCGTAGGGATATACCGAAGAGTACCGAATGTGTGGTCGATATGAAAAATACGTAAATGGGCAACTTTGAACCTCTGTGGTGGCCAGACGGGCCCGGATCCCAGAAAAATATTTAAGTGGGGAATAGCTAGGGTCAATACCTTTAAAATGAGCTAGGTCCGGTTCGGAACTTTGCCGTAGGGATATACCGAAGAGTACCGAATGTGTGGTCGATATGAAAAATACGTAAATGGGCAACTTTGAACCTCTGTGGTGGCCAGACGGGCCCGGATCCCAGAAAAATATTTAAGTCTGGGGAATAGCTAGGGTCAATACCTTTAAAATGAGCTAGGTCCGGTTCGGAACTTTGCCGTAGGGATATACCGAAGAGTACCGAATGTGTGGTCGATATGAAAAATACGTAAATGGGCAACTTTGAACCTCTGTGGTGGCCAGACGGGCCCGGATCCCAGAAAAATATTTAAGTGGGGAATAGCTAGGGTCAATACCTTTAAAATGAGCTAGGTCCGGTTCGGAACTTTGCCGTAGGGATATACCGAAGAGTACCGAATGTGTGGTCGATATGAAAAATACGTAAATGGGCAACTTTGAACCTCTGTGGTGGCCAGACGGGCCCGGATCCCAGAAAAATATTTTAAGTGGGAATAGCTAGGGTCAATACCTTAAAATGAGCTAGGTCCGGTTCGGAACTTTGCCGTAGGGATATACCGAAGAGTACCGAATGTGTGGTCCGGATATGAAAAATACGTAAATGGGCAACTTTGAACCTCTGTGGTGGCCAGACGGGCCCGGATCCCAGAAAAATATTTAAGTGGGGAATAGCTAGGGTCAATACCTTTAAAATGAGCTAGGTCCGGTTCGGAACTCTTGCCGTAGGGATATACCGAAGAGTACCGAATGTGTGGTCGATATGAAAAAATACGTAAATGGGCAACTTTGAACCTCTGTGGTGGCCAGACGGGCCCGGATCCCAGAGAAAATATTT
>NW_027267064.1:0-33840 GCF_963676685.1 Mytilus edulis
CTTTATTTTTAAACAATAATAATCTTTAAATAAACTCATCATAGATACCAGAATTAAATTTTGTATTTATGCCAGACGCGCGTTTAGTCTACATAAGACCCATTAGTTCTGGTCATTATTGAATTATCATTTGAATAAAAAAGACACGGTTTTTTTAAATTAAAAACAAAATCACATACGTAAATAAATCTTTATTCTATTATTTAGAAAACAAGTATCACAATATATAAATAATACCTTTATTTTTTTATTTTATACAATACAATACAAATAAAATTATGTTCATCATAGTGACATTGTGTATTACAAAAATGTGTACAATATTGAAATATTTAAATTTAATTACACCCAATGGACTTTTAAAAGTCATAACATATAAATAAAGTCGGTTACATTACTTGAAATATTTAAATTTAATTACACCCAGCCCAATGGACTTTTAAGTCATAACATATAAATAAAGTCAGTTACATTACTTGAAATTTTTATATCCGTATGAAGCATCATTGCTTCCAATTTTGTCATGATTATTAATTTCGGGTTGAAATACTTCAAAAACTGTTTGTAAGCATTATTCCTTGATATGTAAACGTCAATGCTAACTACTTGAATGAAGTCAGACGCATTTGAGAATAACATTTGTCGATATTTTTACCTTTTCAAAACAACTAATGACAAACTATGTGTTACATTGTATGAAGGCAGGACAATTATACTCTCAAATATGCAAAATTAAACGTTACGTACCATGATGTGCCATATTCCCATATTTAGAACACGAACCGCAACATAAATCTGCATTATGTCCCCAGTAACACATCTGTTTATCGTTCTGTGAGGCTATGTTCTCAGTAACACATCTGTTTATCGTTCTGTGAGGCTATGTCCCCAGTAATAGAAAGATATAAAGACAACTGAAAATGTCCTTCGTAGAGCAACAAAAATGTTACCCAACCTTAAAGATTTGTCATACGAAGAGCGCTTAAAAATTCTGAAAATTCCAACTTTAAAATTTAGAAGGCTAAGAAGCGACATGATAGAAACATACACGATAACAACAGGTGTATATGACTCAAAAGTGACAGAAGGTCTATTTACTCGTAATACCATCTCGACAACAAGAGGCAACTCTATGAAATTGGTAAAATATAGAAGCAGACTAGACATTAGAAAATACTACTTTACTAGCAGAGTAGTAGATGTATGGAACAGCCTTCCAGACATCGTAGTGACCGCAAAGAATGCAAAGATTTTTGGAAATCGTCTAGACAATTGGAAAGAACACTCAATGATTAATAACTTTGACACTGAATACACCTGTAACACCGGAAGTAGCAAAAGTGTAGTTAGTGACGATGAACCAGAGCCAAATATAGAGGAGCAAACTTATCTCCTGCGTTTGGAAACACTATGGTAGACTTAGGTAGGTGATACATCTGTTTATCGTTCTGTTAGACTATGTCTCCAGTAACACATTCTGTTTGTCGTTCTGTGAGGCTATGTCCCAAGTAACACATTTGTTTATCGTTCTGTGATGCTTTGTCCGCAGTAACACATCTGTTTATCGTTCTGTGAGACTATATCCCCAGTAACACATCTGTTTATCGTTCTGTGAGGCTATGTCCCCAGTAGCACATCTGTTTATCGTTCTGTGAGGCTATGTCCCCAGTAACACATCTGTTTATCGTTCTGTGAGGCTATGTCACCAGTAACACATCTGTTTATCGTTCTTTGAGGCTATGACCCCAGTAGCACATCTGTTTATCGTTCTGTGAGACTATGTCTCCAGTAACACATCTGTTTATCGTTCTGTGAGACTATGTCCCCAGTAACACATCTGTTTATCGTTCTGTGAGACTATGTCTCCAGTAGCACATCTGTTTTATCGTTCTGTGAGACTATGTCTCAAGTAACACATCTGTTTATCGTTCTGTGAGACTATGTCCCCAGTAGCACATCTGTTTATCGTTCTGTGAGACTATGTCTCCAGTAGCACATCTGTTTATCGTTCTGTGAGGCTATGTACCCAGTAACACATCTAAATGAAATAAATAAATAATCTTTATTTCAAGAGGATGATCCCATTAGTTAAAACTAATCTTCCTGAGAGTCCTCAAAATAATAATAACATATTTATAAGTACATAGAGTATTATAAAGTTATATTATACACAATATACAATTGTATTTAAATAATAATGAAAAAGCATATTAATTTGCACAATTGATGAAAAATTTTGTAACATTTTGTTTTAAAAGATACAAGTGTATTACTCATTTTTATTTCATTTGGTAAACTGTTCCATATTTGAGAACCTGAATATGTAAATTTTTTCTTTAAAAAATTTGTTTTTGGTTTTGGAAGATTTAATAGTTTTTCATCAGCTGAACGTAAGTTATAATTTTGATTATCAGTAAAATGAAAATTTTCTTGTAATCTGTTTATCGTTCTGTGAGACTATGTCCCCAGTAGCACATCTGTTTATCGTTCTGTGAGGCTATGTCCTCAGTAACACATCTGTTTATCGTTCTGTGAGACTATGTCTCCAGTAACACATCTGTTTATCGTTCTGTGAGACTATGTCCCCAGTAACACATCTGTTTATCGTTCTGTGAGACTATATCCCCAGTAACACATCTGTTTATCGTTCTGTGAGGCTATGTACCCAGTAACACATTTGTTTATCGTTCTGTGAGACTATTTTTTGTTTGGTACCAATCACTATTGTCTTCATAATCACATCCTGTCAGAATAGTAAGTAATTAGCTGTTTTGCGTTACGAGAATGACAACAACCAATTAAATTCCGAAGCATGGTCTTCGGCTCTCCGAAATTTTCCGAAATCCTTCGTTTGCCAAATGTATGAGCGTCGGTCATTGCTTCGAAATTGCAAAACAATATGATAAACAAGATAAAGGATATGGAAAATATTATATCGAATTTACTTTATCATTTTACTTAATTACTTTTTTAATTTTTGTTTTTGATATTTCCAAAAAAAAACCTCAAAAACGTTTATACTTATGATAGTAGTTTTCCACACTTCTGATTTCTAATTCATGCTCACTTAATTGTGTTGAATTGCAGTTAGTTTAGAGCTGTGTCCTTATGTCAGGTACTTATGAGGGTCTGAATGGACAAACAGGGATAGACAAACAAAGAATAGAACAATTGAGTAGTGAAAGAAGACGAATAAGGTGCAAATATAAAAGAAGAAAAAATATGACATTAATAAAATAAAAAATAAAGAGATGACCCCTTTCTGGTAAGTTTCAGACACTCGTACATTAATGAAATGATAAAGAAAATCTAACCAAACATATACACTCAAGCACATATAAACAACAAACACACATGTACCTTGGTCATTTTGTAAGATAGATTGACAGGTTTTACCACATTTTTTTCTTGTATGGTCGTCATAGCAACGCCAGTGATGCTCTGGATGTTTGATCTGAGCACAAGTGAGACCATGAGCTGCGATACTAGTCGACTGGTCTCCGAATGGACAGGAATCTAAAAATAAACTAAAGTAAATATCGAAAATATTTTTTGAATGATAACTTCTAGATATTAGTTTTGATGCAGATCATTGAATTTAGATTTATTTTGTGTATTGTATTCTGATTAGAATAAGATAAATGAAATACTCTTTACTATGAAAAAGTCCTATTTTGGTATTTTTTTAAGAAGGTTTTTCAAAGAAAATTAAGTTATAATAAAATATGTTAATAAGTGTACCTAGTACATGATAAAATATTGAAAACAAAATAAAAAATCACTAAAAACACTGCATGAAATGATACGTTTACAAAATTTATTCTCATATTAAATTTCTAGTTTTAAATTTAACTTCTGGTTTACGAAGAATTATTTAAGTAGTTTATGAAAATTTAATGCTTTTGTTAAATTTCAAATTTTCTTGAGTTTAATTCCGATATACGGGTTATTAAATTTGTTAATTATTTGAAAAATAATACCAATTTAAATTTGTTATTTAAGAGATTTAAATCTAGTTTATCCTCATTAAACTTTTAGTTTACAGATAGGTTTATATTTTAACAAAACTACTAATATAAGACAATTTAATTGAATTTAAATTGGATTAAGTAACAAAATTATACGAATGTATTTTTTTCAATAAATTTGAAATTTAATGCCAGTTTTCGTAACGTGTTTATATCTTGTTTTATTACACAGGACTACTTCTCCTTCTTCTTCTTTGTGTCAACAAGGCTTCAATACTGAAGAATACATGTTGTACAAAGTAAATCCGAGCGTTATTAAGAAGAAGAAAAAGACAACATTACAATCTGGCTTATTAAAATTGTCCAAACTGAAAAATAGAAAATTTCGTTGCAAATATATCAACAACTTACGCAAGGAAATATTCAAATTTTGAATATCCCAAAACTTTTCACAATGACAACCAATGAGGGGTATAGTTAAACCAAGATAAAGGTCGTTCTCGGATTTCCATAAATATTTCTAGTTATTTTTCTCAATAACAGAAAATACAAAACTGACACAGCAAATGACAAGAGCTTAAATAATTGCTTAATTTCATCGTTTGTTTTTATCGGGTTTTTTTTAGAAATTATTCAGTTCTGATAAGTTTCAACAAATAAATTTATTGAATTACATATGTAAAATACAATACACAAATAGAATTTTTTTTTTTTAAACAAGCAGTTTTGATTATCCCCCTTATAATAAACTAAATATATTTTGACATTTATGACATTTTAATTACAATTGATAATATTTATAATAATCATACATATACTATTTTTCCCTCAACAGTGTACTGTTTCAGGTATTTCGTAAATATCGTTTTACTTTGGTAATATTTATAATGGGATACACTCTTTTTGTCAACAATATCTGTTTCAGAGGAAAATATTTGTTTTAAATTAAGTTATCTCCCCTAACATTGCATTGGTAAAGCTTAAAAAATACATATGAAATCTGTCTTCCTCTTCATATTTAATACAAGTTTAAGAATGGATGGATAATTCTTTATAAATTTAACAAAATTTGCCGCACACCAGTATAAAAGGACACAATAAAAAAAAATGTGAGAGCTGTTTTAAGCGCAATTTTTTGAATATTCACGAAGTAAACGGGATTTTTCGTAATTCATATTACGCGTTTGTACAACATAGTTCGCGTTTCCGTAAGGTCTAGTTATGAGGGCGCATTACCCAGACGGGTTAAAATACAAACATAGTTTACACAAATATGCATACAACTATGACGATGTGGTATGTTACGGATGGATAACCAAGCAATAACGAAGCCGTACAGAAACATACATGTATATAGATACATTCTTTTTTGTGTTAACATGATATATACCCATGTATATTTCCAGACATTTATATACCAAAATGGAGACCTATACCTATTATAATGATTTAATATGCGCTACATTGTCATTACCTCCTAAAACAAAGCTTATAGACAGTCTATTTGTGATGTCAATTGGGTGCAAATTTCAAAATAATGCGGAATATAATGTGGTTTTAACCGCAACAAAATAAATACTACATCAGACACTTAATCAGAAATAACCTGCTGGTAATCTGTGAGGAAGGTATTGGTCTGTGTAAGAGTTTTCCATACTTTACCAAATTTTATAATTTCAAAATTATAAAAAAGTATTGATCGCTGACCCTTTTTTGAAGCTAAAGTTTGCGAAAAAATATCAGATGAAAGGATAGCTTGTAAAATATGTTTCGGAAAGCAAAATTGAAACAATACATAATCATCTTTCTCATTTTCATAATCAAGTATAAGATGCGGCCGTTTAAGACCAACTAATAATTTCTATTACAATTAACAATGAGCAAAACTTTTTATAGTCAGCTATAAAAACCCAAAATGACAAATATAAAACAATTCAAACGAGAAAACTAACGGTCTGATTTATGTACAAATTGTGAAAATTCCTTCATAACATGAATTTTCTTCATTACTTGCCTTGTATAAACAATCCCGATTTAAAATTGTAATCAATGAAAAGAATTTTCTTTTTAAAAAATAATTTGGACCCCAACCAACTTTAATCATTGAAAATTGGCAACGGCAGCATAAGAGCACGTATTTCTTTTTTCAAACTTGATGCACTTTTTATGAAGTTTTTTGTTGGAGATTTTTGAATATATGCTATTTTTAACTTTTCCATAAAATCGGGATTGATGTTAAGATTGTGGACTTACTTAAATACGTTAAAATAAATGATATGAATTATGATGTAAGTATAAGTCACTGTTTAAAAAATTAAATAAAACCAAATTCTGGGACTAATATATTGAGTTAGAATAATAGTCCCAGTATTAAAGTGTTGATGAAAAAAGATTATGAAAAGAAAAATAGCTGGCGATATACTACCTACATCTTTCACATAATCAAAGACAAATCAAGAAGCATTTGAGCATTAACGTAAATTGAGGGAGCGAAATTACCAAATTACAACAAACATATATAAACGTGTAATTGGGGAAAAGAGACAGAAACAAGACACGAAATATTTACAATTTTACTAGCAAAGATAGGAGACGTCCTCTGGCAGAGAGAACATTACGGTGACCCATAGTTGTTAATGTCTGTGTCATTTTGGTCTTTTGTGGATAGTTGTCTTATTGGCAATCATACCACATCTTCTTTTTTATATTGCTTAATTTTAAGGTTATAAGCAAAGACAGCCAATGTGATATGTTAACTTGTAAGCATGCTCGTCCTAAGAGTAAAAAGGTAAGCCTCAGATTTGTCCTACAATTGTTTCACTCATAGTATCAAACTAAGTTTTAAAGTTTTAAAACATTTCGAAGAAAAAAAACGCCAAAATATATACAAAACAGACTTTTTATTTCATTTTGTAACATAAATTAGGCAGTTAGTTTTCTCGTCTGAATTGTTTTACATTGTCATTTCGGGGCCTTTTATAGCAGAATATGCGGTATGGGCTTTGCTTATTGTTGAAGGCCATGCAGTGACCTATAGTTTATTTCTGTGTCAATTTGGTCTCTTGTGCTCTGTACTTTAAACGGCAATTTCACATGAGTGGTATATAAGGTCAACGTTTGAAACTTTTCGTGGAACAACGTCAAAAATCGACGTTTTATTAGGAACGTCGTGTAACGCTAATTGGAACGAATACCGTGCGTAACGTCTTTGCTATTGACTTGTAAATTTTATAATTAAAAAATAAACAAAAGTTGTGCACATTTACAACGCTCCAGTCTTATTTTTATCAGTTAACTGCATAACTTCAAATTAACATGTCATTTAGATCAACCCCATGCAGCTAGGTACACAGCTTCATTCAATAAAACTTATTTTATTGACACGATTACTAATAAGAACTTGTATATGTACTAAAGTTTTCAAAAATAAATTCCAATTGTCATCCCGTTCACAAAATATAAAAGTTATATCATACCGCCCATATATGATTATCACAAATGCATGTCCTATGGCGAACAATAAGGGGATGGGATTGGTTCCAGCAAACACATATATACTACGTATTCCGTTAAATTGTGTACGTCCCCTGTCTAAAGTCAGTATCTTTTCTATCAGTGGTTGTCGTTTGTCACTGTGTATATCACAAACCCTACCCTTTTCGATGAGAATCAGGAGCTTCAAAATTGTAATGACACAACGGAATAGAAAATAAAATATGGTGAAAAAGTCCAAGTTTTGCCATGATAGCATCATGTTTGCTGTTTCTTTACACATTTTATAGTTTTTATTTCAGAAATCTTTAACATGCAGACTGTCTAACTAGACATGTGGTATAAATACAGCAACTCTATCGAAGAGATTTAAATAAAATTGAGAATGGAAATGGGGAATGTATCAAAGAGACAACAACCCGACCATAGAAATTCCCGCACCCGGAGGTGTCCTTCAGCTGGCCCCTAAACAAATATATACTAGTTCAGTGATAATGAACGCCATACTAATTTCCAAATTGTACACAAGAAACTAAAATTAAAATAATACAAGACCAACAAAGACCAGAGGCTCCTGACTTGGGACAGGCACAAAAATGCAGCGGGCTTGCAAACACAGTAAATCCAACCATTCAAAACATCTCTATATCCTATGTCAGCAATTTATAATTTATTGGCTAGCTTTGAACGCTTTCTGTCATAATAGTTTATCATTTCCTACGTTTCCGTAAATCGGAACGCTCACTTTCTCATTGAATTGTTTAACATTTATGATGTATATAATCTTACGGTGTGCATTTTGCTTATTGTTAAAGGCCATATGGTAGCTCATATAGTTGTTTACATAATTATAAGTTATTTGATTTTTTTTTGGGAGGACAGTTGTCTCATTTGCAATCATACCCGTGACATGTTGTTTATAGAGTACACACCAATGGATAATACCTGCTTCCCTTAGACTAGTTTGTATAACAACTACTTTGTTTCTGTTTAATGGATTAAGGAAAAAGAAATAAGTTAAACTGTTTTCAAACTGACCGCGTTAAGGGGACGATAATTTACTTTTCCTGGGTTGGCAATACGCGTCTGTCCTCTCAGCATCTAAGCCAATTGTATTTATATATAATTCATATCAGTTTACTACATTTCATATAAAAAATGTGTAATTTCACATCATTTTTGTGTGTGCTATATACTTGTAAATTGAACTCTTTCTTAGAATATGTTCTATTGTATTGCATATCATTGCATTGTATTTTATCTAATTGAATCATTGTTGTGTGTATTGCTTGACCCTTATGGGTCATGTTGGTGTAATTTTGCAATAAAGATTAAATTACTGAATTTGCAAAGAGCATCAGGTTCACGTGTTGTGTAACCAAGAAATCCACAGTCTAAAACTAGGAGACTGATATGAGGATTCGGTCACAACTAAATGTTAAACCTAAATAACCATGCACCATAAACTAGCAGTAATACACAGAAGATTAATTCCACTTAGTATATAATTTATTTCCAAGACTGGAACTTGTCACCAAGCCTGTGACTTCCAAACTTATATCTTTTACAAAATAGTACAATATATATATGAGAATTAAACAATAAGCTAAGATCAATTATTACATAATGTGTTGACAAATATAAACAAGTTATTATCCAGATAAAGAAAGATAAATAATTAATACAACTCTTTTAGCAATGTCTCTAATTTAAGAAGGATAAAGGATTAAGCCCTGAGGCATTATTGTCACTTTGATTGTAAAATGTCCATTATCAATTAGATATATATTAACTTATTGTCCAAGTAGAATATATAATATAAAACATAATTAATGATAAATTCTTTGAGTCTCAACATTAACATTAAAAACCTAAACACATTTGAAAGTCATTTTAACTCTGTCATACATTTCTCCCTGTCCGACTAAAACATTTCCACATGTTTTTGAATAACACCTTAAATCTTTTAAGATGTATTTTTGGAAACACGAGATTTGCGTTTTGAATTCTTTGAACTTCTTTTGGTTGAATGTTTTTTATTTTGGTTTTGAATCAATTTGTCAACAATATCCATTGGAGACATACGTGTCTCTGTATTAAGTCTAGTTTCTTGTTTCTCGATGGTTGAATTTGCACATTGAACTGATGTCAGATGTTCCATTTTACTTGTGGCAAAATCTTCTGACGTTTGAATTTTATATACACAAGGTCCCCCCTTTTATTTTATTTTAAAGTTTTTGCAATGCAAAAAAAAAAAAATATGTGTTTTTAGTATTTTATCTTTATATTTATATATTAAAATCTCTAATATGAATTTGAATAAGAAATGACTGATTTTTATAAAAAAAATATGGTATACTGGAATGAAATTTTAATGTTCTCATACCACAGTCACACTTTTCTTTGAAAATGTTTTCTCTAAATAATGGTGTCAAAAATTCAACACAGTCAAAAATTAGGCCGTGTTCACATTGACCTAAACTCGGTGTTGTATAAGTGTAACTCACACATAAACTAAACAAAATTACGTTCCCATTGATAAAACTCAATGTTTACATGTAGTTTAAATCGTGTTTTGTCTACACGCAGTCGATAGTCGATGTAGGCCTTGTGTAGGTTAAGTGTACACAAAACTAGGCATTCAGACCTTAAATTTTCCCGTGTATATTTAAAAAAGAAATAATTCTTATATTAAATTGATACCTAATATAACATTTATTAATAAAGTTTTTTACAGAAATATTTGTCTAAACTTGATATATGTATTTGTTATAAAAACACATTACGTGGCCTTATAATTCATAATCAAGACTCGTTCATCATCATTGCCGAACACATAATTTATTTAAAAATGTCTTCCCGAATCGATTGGACGTACACACTGACAGAAATATTTGCAACTGGTCTTTATACTCAAACAACGATTCACTCATATATGCATTACTGAAAAGGGTGAGGTTAATTGTTTGTTTGTGTAATATCTCATATCCGTTAAAATACAATTAGAAATAGAAAAAAAAACATTACACCCTCTCTTTGCCAAATACTCCTTGGAGAAAAAATACCATTTGAAACAAATAGAAAAGATAGAAATGTAGTGATCCTTAACATCGAAATTGTTTTTCTTCGTCTGTAAGCACGCTGATGGCGAGTCTGCGTTTTTAATGCATAATCGAGACATCTTTAAATTACTGCAAATCATCCAAAATGACTTTTTTAAAGGAGCAACCCCTTAACTTTTAAAATAAAGGGAAAAATCGGGGGGGGGGGGGGGGTTCTGAGTCTGAATTTTTTCTCGCGCGAAAGTTTATAATTAGTGATTTTTTTCGATGGTACCAATAATATTTAACACTATAATGTATGGGGAAACTTTGGATTCAGAATATTTGTTCATTCTTATCATCTGAATGATCCGATTTGTTTAAATCAAATTGTGGGAAAATCCATCCCCCCTTTTTTTTAAAATCAAATGGTCGTTCCCTAACTGCTAGAAAGTTGTTCGAAAATTTGAATTCGGTTCTATGTAATGAACAACTTAATGACATATAGTTTACAAGTGTGAACAAATATTATGTACAGGAAGCTAAACAAGGTGTATAGATGTGAACAAATTTAATGTGAAACTAGTGTACATTACATTAAACCAAATGTAATAAAATTGAAAATGGAAATGGGTAATTTGTCAAAGAGACAACAACCCGACCACATATGTTTACTGTACATAGCGTTTGGTGTGAACACGGTCTTAGTTTACAAGTCATCATCATTACAAATGTGTCTCTAACCAACACAAACAATTTCAATATTTACTGTACATGCAGTTTTACAATTTGCTATTTGTTGACTGCAACTAAAGTCGCCAAAATCTAGACATAACAATCCTTCTTTGAGGAACGAATTTATATAAATTCTTATTGTTTCCAAATCGCTCTGTATTTCTCATGTTTCTTTTGTATGATTGAAACTTGTGCACTTTTGAACCGTAAAATAAAATTATGTAACAAAACTAATCCTTATCTAGCATGTCTAGTGATGTCATCAACATTTAGATTCATTTTTGGGGTTATTTTCTCTTTTCAACGTCAGCATTTCTGTTAAACCTTCACAGAATTTATTTAACTGACAGACATACATGTATCTTCTATACAATGCGGCGCAGGACATTTGCGCTTTTTCATAAGAAATTTGAGCTTTTTTAAATAGACATTTGCGAGTTTAATAAAGAACAAATGTGCTTTTTATAATATTTGCTTCTTATGACTTCCCCGTTCTATTTTAATTGGACTTAGGTCCGGTAACTTTGGCCTTAAAATAATTATCAATTTTCATTATTGCTTATAATTGAATAAAATTGAGAATGGAAATGGTTAATGTGTCAAAGAGACAACAACCCGACCATAGAGCAGACAACAGCAGAAGGTCACCAACAGGTCTTTAATGCAGCGAGAAATTCTCGCACCCGGAGGCGATAGTCGTTTCCTATAGCTAAGACATTCGTGTTTAAAAGTAATTTTGTAGCATATCGATATAGTTGTATATAGCTAAACCAAATGAAAAGTATACATTATAAAGACATAAAGACAAGCATAGTTATCAGGGGTCAATTTTTGCTAGTGTCCTTTTATCTTTCTGTCCATCTGTCCCATTTTGGGTATAAAGCTGTTCCGGGTAAATTATCCTACAGTTTGAATGCTAGGAAGTTATCACTTTGCTGGCTGTTGATATACATAATATTGGAGGTGTCTTTGCGGTCAGGACTTTAATTTAAATAATATTTCTTATGTGTGGGACACAGTTGACCTTTGTCATTTTTTGTGTATAAACTTGCATAAGATTGATTATTGGTTGCTTAACATCCTGTTGCAAATGTTTCATGCATGTTCAGAACGAGAACAAGTTAACTATAAATTCTATAGGAAGGTCTTGTAATAGATAAAATTGAGAATAGAAATAGGGAATGTGTCAAAGAGACAACAACCCGACCATGGAACAGACAACAGCAGAAGGTCACCTATAGGTCTTCAATGCAGCGAGAAACTCCCGCACAGTGGCGGATCCATAACTTTTCATAAAGGGGGGGGGGGGGGCTGACTGACCTAAAAAGGGGGGGGGGCTCCAGCCATGCTTCAGTGATTTCCTTTATAATCAACCAAATTTTCCCCCCATGAAAGGGGGGCCCGGGCCCCCTGACTCCCCCTCTTGATCCGTCTATGGCGCACCCGGAGGCGTCCTTCAAATGTTTATATATAGCTAATATAAGACACTTAAGTTGATTAATAAAATTGAGAATGGAAATGGGGAATGTGTCAAAGAGACAACAACCCGACCAAATAAAAAACAACAGCAGAGGGTCACCAACAGGTCTTCAATGTAGCGAGAAATTCCCGCACCCGGAGGCGTCCTTCAGCTGGCCCCTAAACAAATATATACTAGTCCAGTGATAATGAACGCCATTCCAGACCCTTTTGTTTTCCACATAATTAATTACCAATCATATTGTCATAATATTGTTTGTTGTAAAATGATGCCCTTTATATGTTCTTGGTTAGATTAATAAAATTCTTATCTTATCTTATTACCATAATTGATAAGTTCCAGTTCGAAAAGTTCAAACAAGAAAGATTTTGAAAGCATAGAAAACTGTGCATATTATAATCAGCATGACTTTTACAGATTACAATACCAATACTAAAAATTCAGGCTAAAATAAGGCTTGCACATAGTTATATACTTTAATTCAGTCACGGACCTGTGATATCGCGGATGTGTTCTATTGTATACAATAAAAACAAAATGAAGTTAACGATCCCTTTAATTTTGTAATGGTAAACTTTGTAACACTTGTGTTTAGGGAGCAACCATTTAACTTCAAAGGGAGGGGAGATGTTTTTTTTGTCTGAGTCGGATCCCCCCCCCCCCCCCCCCCCCCCCCCCCTTTACGCTATCAATATTTTTTTTCAATTTTTTTTTACATCTGCTTGACCAGAATATTTTTTTAGAAAAAAACTCGGTTTCTTAAATAGTTTATTATTTTTTTTAACATCTGTTACAATTTTTATTGTAAAATGAAAAACATTTTGATTTTTTTCAACTTGATTATTGTACATAATATAATCAAATGAATAAAGGGAGATGATTACGCACTTTTGAATATGCGACCTTAATTTACTGAAAGATAGAAAAAGGAAAATAATCATCAAATATCAAATGTATATGAATGATAAAAACATGTATCATAATAAATCAGTCTCTTTTTTAACCGTCAAATATCTATACATGATGATATTGAAAGATTTCTTGAACTGGTAATTGAACAATATTGTTCATGCAATGTATACAAATACTTTGATCTGTAAATGAGTAGCACAATGTTAATTTTGAAGTTCCTTTCTGAACCATTATCACAATTGTTGCAAATAATTATTTTCTCCGTCCCATTCACTAACTATTGTATGACTAACTAGAAAGGAGGAGTGCTTTTGTTAATATGTCAAACACGGAAGCTTTGATCCCTTATACACATAGAGATGAAGAACTTTGATGTCATCGAAGATCAATGTAAATTGCATAGGATAAATCTGTTTTCTGGTCATGTGGCATGCAGTTGTAACAACTGCAAGTTGGCTATAAAGATCAGAAGCTATACACATATTCATTTATATCAAAATTTACTCTCTAAACACGAACTCCGAATTCTAAGATTTGCACATACCTCAAAATGTCAACTTTCAACTCTTTGATGTCTTCTGATGAGGATCCGGATATTGGGGACAGCAGCATGCATTTGTTTCTTGAGTCATCACAGACTTCAGAAGTCCCTGAGCAAGGAAGAAGCCCAAGTCCAGCACAGATATGGAGGCCACATTTTGAGAGTCCAGTTATAGCAAATAGCCCAGTCACAGTTTCGTCAGGTGCTTGTGGAGGGCCACAAGATACTCCTCGGTCGTATACCCGACAAACCAGTACCCCTTTACTGGGTAGAGTGCAACAAGAAAACACTACACGTATATCCAGCTCGTGTATTAAGGTACTCTACTTTATAACTTATGAACATGTGTGTACCCAATTGAAGTAATAAATTGACATACTTCCACGATATATAATGACGATTGGGAATTGATAGGCATGAATGAGGCGATATTATAATTTTATCATTTTGTGGCGTGGTCATTTCCATTTTAGATTTGATAAGGATACTTTTATCAGTTTAATGATATTTGATTTTGATTGATGTGACAGCTTTTACGGTTCCTTGAATGCTTTGATTAAGGTGGTACCTAACACTACAGGGAGATAACTCTGAAATTCAGTTAAACGTTTTAATCACTTTGTATTGTTAAAGAAATATTAGGCTTCTTAGTCAAACTGCTATATAACCAATGAAAATTTTCTTATAAAGTGGTTGATTCAAATTTTTGTCAAAGGGTCAAAGTAAACATTTTGTCAAAATTCTATGAAAATTAAACGAGCCAAATTAATATTAATATTAGTCAAGGTGTTGGGTACCACCTGAAGATTAAAAAAATGTATTATCTTAAGTGTAAACGCCAATATATATATACATAAAGGTCTTTCGCAAATAAGAAACTAAGCTGGAGAAAATCTATTTCTTTTATTTGAAAGCATTACACGTTCGATTTTAAATATAACCCCTTCATATATTATATTTAACAAGGTTATGTCGCACATTTAATCTATAAGTTTTTCAAAAAAAATAAGAATTATACAGTTTGTTTGCCCTGTCTGAAATAAAGCGAAGTGCATTGTCATATGAATTATCTCTTCTTGTACGAAATTGAACTTGTCAGTATTCAAACAAACTAAAAAAACGCAATTTATACTTAAGTTTTGTAGGCGATATATAGGGTTGTGTACATGGTTATTTTTAAGATATCATGCTATTCTCTTTTCGATAACTTTCAATCATCATAATTATGTTCAAGTCTTATCCACGGTGCAATACTATAAATTGACACATGATTGGTGAATTAATAATACCAATGAATAGTTTAAATATATCAACATATTTGTATTTTCAGACACTTGAGAAGTTATTTGACAATCAAAGGACATTTTTTACAAGAACAGTTTGTCAAACAAAATGCCCTTGTTGGAGAATGCCTTTCAATGTTAAAAACTTTGGAAAAAGACCAGAAAATGGAAAGCAGCTGAATAAAAGTAAAAATGAGATTCACGTAGCCTGCATATATAAAGGTATTTCATTCTTACAGTTGTTTCATTTAATGTCACTTGGAATAAACTAGTAGCCTTAACCAATCAAATATTCAGTTATCAATATACATGTATGCATACAGTGTAATCAATTACATACTTAACTGTTTTTCATTTGTTTTTTTCGATACATTACTCATCATTCGAAATATAATAGTGTTTTTTACAGCAATCTGTACGTGACGGATACAAACATAACCAGACATCAATGGGTTAAAGTGGACCACAAAAACTGCAGCCGGTACAGTACTAAAGTGAGTATAACATGTATCTTATAACAACAATCGAATACCTAGTCCGAGATGACTTTGACATCTGAAGACCTTTTAAGAACTTGCTTGTGCAGTGGGACGAAAGAGCACACTCCTTATAGAAAACAGAGAAATTGCTGGCTTAGACTTGACGCGGCACATTTATTAAAAATTAAAAAAAATCATATACCATCCGATTCCTCATTCAATGATGTTGATACCGATTGTTTATGGTCGTTCTATTGCGTCCAAGTCGCTGTAACCTATATGTGCCAAACCAAACAAAAGTATAGCAATGTCCGGATGGATGTTAATTTTTTCTTTATTTATTTTTTTTAAATATTTTTGTTATCAAATCAAAACGTTTCTGCCTTTTATGAACTGTATAGCCCGCCTTTTAATTAAGTGTCCCCTGTGTGCAACGTAAATGCACCTATAGTGACAATTCTTTTTTTTAATATAAAGGACAAGGAAGACTAGTCCACATTTTTTCTTTCTGTTACAAGTATGTTTAAAGTTATATAAACGAACTATATGAGTTTAGCTTCAAAATAAGGAAATTGATGATGAACATATTCTTATATTCATAGATGCAATTCTGAAGAAAAGAAAGCAATGACAGAGGCGATTTTGATTTATGTGAAGGGTCAACATCAAACTGTTGAAGAGGGTGTGATCAGGTGTAAGTACATCTATAGCTGCAGGCACTTATACTTATAACATTTTGTAACAGTCGTTAGACGATCAAAATTACTTATCCAATGCGTTTATCACTTATTTTCTTAAACTTATGATTGTATGGTGGATTGGGAATTACGTGTTTTCGAACGACCCCCCCCCCCTTTTTTCCAAAAAAAAAAAATCCAACCAAACACCAAAACAAACAAAATAACAAAAACAAACAAAAATAATATCAAATAAACGCGCTTAGTAAAAAGTAAAAAGAATGATTCGATCATCCCCAAATTCCTCCATTGAATATAAAATGACCGTCAATTTATGACAGTATCCGATTTCTTTCTTTACCCTAATTGATTAATTGTCATTACTACATCGCTTTTTTTAATTCTGAGATGTGGCACGTGACCGTCCATTTGGTTAAAAAAAAAAAGGTCCGTTTCAAACTTGAAGTAAGATTTTGCCTCAGATTCGGCTAGCTCTGTCTTGAAGGCATCACTTTGATGTCGAGATGGTAAACAGCATAGAAGCGCAGTTCCTTTCCTTTTTTTTAGTTTATGTACTCACTTTTTAATCAGTATAAGCATGTTCGAATATCATTGAGAATTTTTCCAAAGCTGTCGTTGAAAGCGTTTGTTTGCGTCTTAACTTTAAAAAAAAAATCTTCTATTATTTCTCTAAAGTTTGCAGTGTTTTTTTACGAAACAATACACACCATATGTATGTATATAAATTATATCTGATATAATTTTATGGCAGTGGCTATTCGTCCGGCTAGCCGGACAAATAGTCAAAAATGTCTATGCATCCGGCAAGCCGGACAAATAGCATTTTTTACGGTTTTTTCGCTATTTGTCCGGCAAAAATATAATGATGAAGATATAACATCGTGTTTTGAAGGTTTTTGATAAAGCACGAGTTGTTTTAATTTATATTGTCTAACATCTTTTTATAAAAAAAGGAAGTCATTCTAAAAAAAAAAAAGAAATAAACTATACATTTGATTCAGACTTTTTTTATTCTAATATTCTATGTGCGCATATATTTTCTGAGGAATAGGGCTTAAAAATAGTGGTTTAATGTGTATGGTCTTTTGTATTCCAATATTTGTATTGATTCCAGTCATAGTTTTGTGTATCAATATGCAATGGCTTTATTTAATATACATCATACAATCAAATTTTTGATAAAATTTGGACTCTTTTCACATTTTTTTTTAACGGTAATAATTCTTATTTGTCTGTCTTGAAAAAGATGGACATCCATCCCTCCATTTTTTTGGGTACTGAGGGAGGGAGGGGGAATGATTCTCTCTTTTGTTGTTCTGCATATGAATTTCCTGGTAAAGTAAATAGTCGGGCCAATCATTATTGGCTCATCTATGATTCTAAAATATCCTGAATTTATTGTTTCTGTGAAGTTTGGTTAAAGTAAGGTCCTCATATGATTATCAGTGCACAATTCTTCACTTAAATTGTTAGGCGATTTTTTAATTCATAGGAAATTAAAGAAAATGGTAGGCACGTGTAACCTGTCCCCAAAAGTAGCATTGTGTTTTCGATAAGATTTGTTTTAGAAAAAAAATGTATATAATAAATATTTAGATACAACCGAAAAAAGGGGGGATCCCCACCCTGGTGTCTTATTCCCAGTCTCGGCATATCAGTATGTTCATAGTTCTCCGTTGTAGTATAACTTGAAAAATAATGCATCCAAGCAAGTTTAATTGATATAATATTTTTTCCGAATGCGTTTTGCCTCCATAAGGTAAATTGGGTAAATCATCAATTTCACTTAATTTCAGGCTTATTCCTCACAGTTAACATGCATACGCTATTGTTCTGGAATCACTCCTATAGACAATTGTTTAAAAGCAATCACATTCTCTCTGGTTTTCTCTATGACATCTTTAAATATAAATCACGATCTCCAATCTCAAAACGTCCATTTCATACGCGCGTGTGTTATCCGACACTCATCCGGGACATTTTCCGCGTCACATGATACTTTATTGATATTGAAGATTTGCGCATCCGCAGACGGATGCCGGACGAATAGAGATTTTTAACTATTCGTCCGGCTAGCCGGACGAATAGACACTCCGTAATTTTATTGGTGGTATATCTACATATTTTAGAATTAAAATCAAAATGTATCTTCATATAAAAAGAAGATGTGGTATTGCAAATGAGACAACTTTCCACTAGAGACAAAATGACACAGAAATTAACAACTATAGGTTACCGTACGGACTTCAACAATGAGCAAGGCCCATACCGCATAATCAGATTTAAAAGGCCCCGAAATGAAAATGTATAACAATTCAAACGAGAAAACTAACAGCTAATTTATGTACAGAAAATGAACAAAAAACAAATATGTAACATATACACAAACGAAAACCAATGAATCACTGGCTCCTGAAATGTTGGGCGGGATCCCAACCCTCCCTCAGTTTGTGTATCAATGAGTAACTGTATGGACCTATATCATTCAAACTGTACAGGTTTTCGAGGCGTTATTCTGGTTTTTTTTTGGTTATTTCATTAAGGCTTTGGCAGTGAAGTATTAATTTTAGGTTTGATATTTTCACATAGTTCTTTCTTTTTCTGCAGGTGGGATTGAAACGTAATTTCAATTCTGTTAAACAGAAGGAGATAATGGAGTTAACAGGGAAAAAGGAAGAACATAATAGAAAAAATGGTTCTCTATGGCCGAAAACACAGGGTATGTGCCTGAATTAACACTTGAGACAGTTTTAGTCATCTGGATTAGGAATAAACATCGGTGATAAGTTATTCTTAAGATAGGAATTTCAATAAAGATTGATTAAAGACACATTGAAACTTATATAACAGTAAGGAGATGTTTGATTGCTTTTGATGAGTTCAAATGAATTAAACGTAATCAATTTGTTGTAGGCAGTTTTGATTAAGAGATTTGAAGGTTCATGTAACTTTTTCCGTATATTATGGTTAATTCATGGTTTTCATCTGTATAATATTTTTTTGTAAATGAGAAAATTACCATTTTAACAAATCGCTTATTCAGAGACGGGTCCGGATTTTTCGGAATAAAAGGAGAACGCCTTTTTTTAAAATTTTGTTAAAGAGGGCGGACCCATTTTACCCTAAAATCCAACTGTTTTTTTTTAATCCGAGTTAAGGGACCCCCATGATACGCCTATGCTATATACGAAAACAACTGTACAAGGTACCAATACTTAATTATTCGTTATTTATAGCGATTTCAATTTCGTTTGTTAATAGTAATGCAAGGGGAAATAATCCAAATTATACATCATGTGGTATTTATTTAAATTTTTATTTCACCATCTTCTGAGTTTAACATTTAAGGTATACTGTACATATGTGTCTTTTTTTCAGAAACTTATCACACCGAAGAAGAACCCTAAAGAAAGAAAAATTGATCCAAAGAGAGAGGAAAAGGTTCATGAAAGCATTGGAGATTGAAACCATGTCCTCAGAAGATTCCGATTCTGAGGACGATTCTATCTTCGTTACACGTCCTCTGTCGTGGGTGTCGACGGAGTTTAAACAGCTGATACAGCGTTTGGATAGAAAATACGATCGTACGTTAAACGCTCAGGGAGAGATTAAAATCCAAAAGAACAGTCGGGGAGCCATCAGATAGACCGTGTCCCAAAAAGCCCAAGGGACTGGAGTGGATGTTTGGCTAAGGTGTATGGAGTTTTGACCATCAGTTATTTCAGATACATGTACATGTACTAATAAACATTTTGGCATACATATATGGTCTTGATTAACTTATTACGACGATTAATTTGAACTTATGTTGCCGTCTCGTTTTATTTTGTTAAATTGTGTTTATATTCAGTTTCAGCTAAACATGTAAAGAAACACGGGTCATTCTCCTTTAACATGTTTAACTTAAAACCATTTTGATATGCTTGGTGGGATAGGGAAGCGGCGTATTGACACGCACGCGCCGCACACAACATATTTTCAGTTTTTGTACACAATTGTTTATTTTTTGTAAACTTTTGTTCGCTTATTTTTTCAATAATGTACATGTTTATTTTTAATGAAATATAGCATGTGTATGTCATTGATTATGATTTGTTATTCATTTGTTTTGTCTTATTATTTTTGTCCACTAAAACTATTAATCAATTCACAAAATTCTTACATTTATTTTTGTGGTTTTTATAAATAGATTTGCTTATCCTGGATGCCCCTTCTCACGAGGGAACAGGGTATGGCGAATAATGAACATATATGTACATGTCATCAATACGCTGACTTCTCGAAAAAAAGAAATCCTAAATTTAATGTAAAAAAATGAATATAGAAGTATACAGAACACGTTTTCAGTTGTCTAGATTTTTATTTATCAAAATAAGGTTTGATCAGAATGTGATGCGAATATGTAACACTTCTTCAAACATGTAGCTATTTGAATGTGCATAATAAAGAATATGACCACATAAAATGTATTTACTTTATTATTTATACTTGTAAATAACTTGTTTCCCGGGGCTTCTTGTGTAAATAAGAAAAATATAATTTCAGAGTTTTATATTGCAAAATGTACTTCTTGAGTATCGGGAATATCATAAAGGTGTGCTGCTCGATTTTTGTGTTTATCGTTGCAATTTCGTGATTCTAATTGTTTGGTGTGAAAATATTCTCAGGGCAGTCTTTTCTAAGATTCATAGTCCAGAGTCTTCTGATTACTGATTGATCGAATTACCTTTTGCTGAGTCAAAGTGCCGGTGTCCTTTTTAACGTTTTTTAGCGTTTAGAATATTAGAAGCAAAATGCAGTTCTTTTTTTTTTTTTTACCTCATTACGGAACAAAAAACGATAAATGACATAAAGGCATGTAGCAAGTCAAGATACACCTGAAGCTTGAAACTTTTACAGCCATATGGTACAGCAAATTTGTGCATAAGGTTATGGGCCTAAGTCTCACCTAACCATCTTTATAAAAATACAAACACTCTTGTTAATTTTGAATCTTGTAGATTTGTAAATCATCAAACTATCAACATATTTGCACACACCCTTTCCCCTTTTTAATGCTTACAACAATCGAAAAAAACCAAAAACGAACAAACAAACAAACAAAAAAGGGAAGAAGAAAGAAGTTACTTAGAACATTTGGAAACAGTTTATTGCGGGTAATGAATTGATATTAAATATTAAATTAATGGCAATTACATATGAATAAATTTTCAAATTTACGAAAATTTAACAATATTTAATTTAGTATATAAAAGTTTATTTTAATTATTGCATTTGTAAACTTTAAATTTAATTCACAGTAAATGGTTTAAATCAGAAAAATAAAGACATTTGTTCTGCTTTAAATTTCTAATTTTATTAAATTTACTTAAATTTTCCCTAATTTAAATTCTCATTTAAATAGGTTTACTGTAATTTAAAAGAAAATAAATTTTAGATTTATACAACTTTAAAAGTATATGTAAATTGGGTTTATTCTTAAAAGTTTATTGGTTATATAAACTTAAAGTAAATACGGTGTAAATAAGATATTTTCAAAAGGATTATACTAATGATAAATTTTGAAATTTTAAATATATATTAGCTTTTATATGGATATAATTTTCTAATAAATGCATCATTTCATGCAAGTGAAAATAATGTATTCATTTATTCTTGAATTTTTTTTTTGTTTAGCTTTAGTAAAAACGTCTGTAAATAAAAATAAGAAGATTTTGTATTTGAGCGAATGACATTAATCTCCATCTATGTCACAATATGCAAAAGTAAACAAATATAGGTCCAATATAAAAAAGAAGATGTGGTATGATTGCAAGTGAGACAGTTTTCCCGCAAAGTGACCAAAATAACACAAAATTAACAATTATAGGTCATCGTACGGCCTTCAACAATGAGCAAGCCCATACCGCATAGTGAGCAATAAAAGGCCCCGAAATTACATTGTAAAACACTTAAAACGAGAAAAATAACGGCATCAGGAAAAACAAATATGAAACACATTAAACAAACGACAACCACTGAATTACAAGCTCCTGACTTGGAGGAAGGCACATACATACAAGATGGGGCGAGGTAAAACATGTTAGCGGGATCCCAACCTCTCCCCTAACCTATGACAGTGGTATAACAGTACAACATAAAAACGAACTATAAAAATCAGTTTAAAAAGGCTTAACTCAATCAGATGGACAAAAATACAAGTGGTTACAGACAGGTACTAGCTTGTACATCCTAACAACAAAATGACACTAGGACAACAAGTCAATCAGCGCAACCAACAGTGTAATCTATTTTAAATCTAGAGGCTCTCAAGAGCCTGTGTCGCTCACCTTGGTCTATGGGCAAACAAAGGACACTCTCCAACACTGTAGGGAGAGGCTTGATCATGACAGCAATCTCTATTTTGTTGATCTAGTATATCTGATCTTTTAGTCTGTTTAGGTTTCTTTGACTTGACCAAGTTTAGTTAAATTTGCCTCAGTAGTTTCAGGAGAATAACGTTGTACAAGAGTACAAAAATTTAATTTTTTTTTTTTTTAAATTACTATGAAGGACAAAACTTTATTGAACAATTTTGCTGTTTACAGTTTATCCATTGTTTATAGCATTTGTTTATGTAACTGATTTCTTTAGTTCACATGTTTATGGGCTTAAATTAACATCTTTGATGGTCTTTAATCTGTTGATGACTCTATATCGGGTTAATTAGTGTGATCACTACGATTTACACGGGTCAATGTTTACTTTGCAATTTCCTTCAATCCAGACAATTTGTAACCTTCGTTTCTAATGGCTTCAAATTTTCAATTGTTTTTTTTTATAAATATAAAATCCACGAATTTAAAACCCCACGAACATGTAAATGTTGATCAAACCATGAAAATTGATACCCACGAATTAAAGTACTTTTACAGTTACTGTATTACATGTACTAGTTAAAACATTGTTGTGACGTCATTCAATTGTTTTGCCTGTTCTTTATTTCAGTGATTAGACTATCATTTACCTGTAAGAAACCATTATGTTACCTTTAGCTGTCCAATATTTTTAAGAATAGCCCTCTTCTTTCTTAAAAATATTGGACAGCTAAAGGTAGCATATATATCTGATTCTTACAGGTGAATGATCATAGTTCAATCACTGAAATAGACAAACTATTAAATATCCTAATTGTTTTCATCATGTAAAAAAATACAACCAAAGAACAAATGACAATTAAAATAACATTTTATTACAGTCAATTTCCAGTACAATAATTTTGTCACTCATCAAAACAGTTTTTGAGGGAAAAAATCACTTTCAAATTGATTTTTCCGACGTAGTTGGTATAGTTTCGGTTTGTGCCCTTTGAACTTAAGGACCGCTTAACTATGGCAACAAATTACGCATGATCGAAAATCATTTCTGTGATTGGACAAAATGCTGTCATGGTGGGTGATTTGGTTGTGTTTGAAAAAAAACGTCTCGTTAATTATATCGTGATGGAAAGCAAGTGAAAAACTATAAATATTTGAACTAGTCAAGATCTTACAAAGATTTATATTTTTATTAAAATAATTGTTTCTCCAATAGCTCTTTGCATCCGTGACAGCTGTTTATTCGGGACAATTATATAATTTTTAATGTAAACTTTGTTGTACGAACGTACAAGACTTTTAGAACGCACCTACGCATGTGAGATTTCCGCGGGATTTTGATGAATGTAAACAGACAGATACGAGGACCGAGAATACTGAACACAAACAGAGAAAACGGTAATTAAATGGTATCTTTGTGCTTCTGAAGGTTATCGAAATGATAGTTTAAACATATACTCAAATTTAAATACGTCGGATATCTTTTTTAAAAGATAGTTCTTGTTAACACTACCAATTCCTATATCACAGCCATTTTTTTTCTATTTGCACTAATTCAATAGGTTGAGTATGCTTGTTGTAAGTCTTGTGTTTGTTGCCAGTCTTAATTTCTTTTTTCAAAAGATTTATCATCGTGCGTCTTTATGTAATCAAAATTGACCTCTGGTGTTGCTCTTATTCTTCCTAACATCATTTTCAACTACAATTAAAATGAAAAAAAAAACCCGATAAAGTAATACTTCTTAAATTTGATAGATCATGCCGCAATACAAGGACCAGTAACAACCTAAAAATTATCCTGTGTACAAAGTGCGAATCTAAAACTTCCTTCATGAACTAGGGGACTATAATACTTTTTTAGAATTTTCAGTTTTTCGGCGTTGATTTACAAGTTGTTGATTTTTACAGTTATTGTTTTGAATATAAAAATAATGCAACACTTCGCTTATGAATGACGATGAATATGGGAAGCAGAATAAAGGAAGACAATTACCGCATTTTATCTGTCAAACAAACCAATCGTGTGTTCGATTCGCACTTTGTTCGCAGTGATCGTTTTATAAAAGTTTTTTTTTCAAAAGAAAAATCGAGACAAAATTACGTTTCGGTAAGATTTAAAAACAAAAGGGACTCAATACACAAATAAACAAAAAGAGAGCGATACGCCCTTGCAGAAAGAGAAAAAAAAACAGAAAAAGGGGGGTATTCAGGTGGTACCGTTTGAGTAAAAAAATAACAGTCACTTGAAAATTCAAACAAAAGAATATAACTGATTGCATGTTGATAGCTCTTCGTTTGTTCATATTTTATTATGTATTTTGAGTAAAATCGACTGCAGTGCACTCAATATGGATTAACAAGAACCTGTCTTCATATGCTATTCTTTTTTTTTTCTCATTAGCCCTGTAAAAAATAAAACCCAAGAAGAAACAAGAAAATAATAGGAGAGGACTACATTTTGAAATATAATATATATAAAACTTGCCATTATTAGCTGCTTTGGCTATATTCTTTTTAATCCACACTTAAATAATGTATCTGAATAGAATCTGAATACACATTGATTTTAATCCAAAGTTTTGAAACAACACAAAAACTAATAACGACATCTCTTTCTTCGTTTTTCCATTAAGAATATAATTTCATCACTTATCCATTTTGAAACACAAAACGCATGTAAAAGTATTCATGGAAACTATGTCCGGAAACTATGAGTTGTCCTTGTGCAGACAAAAACTATGATACGCATACCCTGTGTCTTATTCTTCATGTAGCAATACATGTTGTGTACCTTTAGCTGTACTTTATTTTTGTATATTTTTATTAGTTGAGCTACTGTTTTAAGGGGCCAACATGTAGGATATATTTAATGTAAAGAAATTTATTCTCAAAACAATGTTTATACTTAATGAAGATAAATCTTTGCTTGCTTTTTCTTTTGTTTTACCTTTTTGAAGTGTTAAACAATGTTTTAAGTAAGATATAAGCCTCTAACAGCCCATTTTGTAAAATATTGAACAGGTCTTCGGCCTGCAGCCTCAGAACTGTTAAATATTTTACAGAATGGGCTTATATCCTTTTACATAGAACACAATGCATAATGCCGTTACATTTAAACATTTAAAGCGCAAATTTTAGAAACTTAAGGATATTCGCAACTCCGTCTTGAAAAAAAAAATCTTTTTTACAAGACTATAATTATAAATTTATTAATAAAAATAAAGCAACCCAACAGCAGAACAAATAAAGAGTCCGTGTGCGTCAGGGGAATGATTCTTAAATTTTTCATACATTAAACATTTGTATTTCACATATGATATGCCAGCTTTAGCTGGCACTTATGGTAGAAGCATCGTTTTAGAATAAAGAACGATAACTCTCTCTACACGACCCATCTGAAAAGTTTCGTCACTCTCGTTAAATCTCGTACGATTATTTTTTTTAATGGCGGCCGAATTTAACGTTTCAACGCGAGCTTGAAAAAACGGAACAGATCGGAATAATTTCGATGTTTAATATGACATTAATTTTTATTTGTTTACAAAAACAAGAATTCAGAAATGTTGGTAACTTGTGTAGTTTTTTTAAATTTTATTGTACCACGGAAATTACCGAAGTTAGGACAACAACAACTGACGCCATGTTTCGTCTGCTTCATTTTTCTATTATCAGTGAGGTCTAAACAAATTACTTAAATAATCACAGGTACTTCATTTAAAAGTCACAAAATCATAATTAACGATAACATATTTAGCGTAAAAGTTCCGTCCAGCCATGGGGACAGAAAAAACCTCTACAAGCAATACATTTCGGATTTTTGTTTTTACAATGACCATGCGGCCTGCGGGGGTAAACTCCGGTGCACTGGTTGACCTTGACTACTTATGTTCATCTGCCACATAATTCCGCACATCAAGGAACAGTGATAATGACGTTGGTTTTACTGTTGAATGTGATCACGGTTATTCATGTATAGCCAATGGCGAATCGAGAACTTTTCATAAGGGGGCACGCTGACGGGGCGCTCCAGTCATGCTTAAGTGATTCCCTATAAAATCAACAGTTTTTTTTCCAACCGAAATCCCCCCCCCCCCCTGGATCCGCCTATGGTAGCCCACAGACTAAATCACAACTTTAATAACAAAAGTTTAAAATAAACAAAAAAATATTCAAATAATTCACAATCTTCTAATTCTGTACTTCCTAAATGGCAAACTCTCAACAAATCTTTTTATTGATTATGTCACATTTCAGATATCTACCTTATAAGTCCCAGGAGAAGGACACTGTTTTGTTTTCTCTCTCTCTCTAAGTTTAATCATAAAAGGAGACTGAGTCCTGAGTAGTACATTTAGTACTGTATACTGTGTATGCTCCCATATTCATTATTGTTCAAAATTGGATTTTATGGGAAGATGGAGTTATTATGATAACACACGAGAATACCATGCTTTGATTAACCGAATAATTCAGTCTCTCCCCGTAATCGATCTCTCCTACTTGTTAATGTAGTTAGCGGAATATAACGACTGAATTATTCGGGTTATGCTTTGATAGGTATATAATGCAGGGCATGTTACTTGGAAGTATGTGGTACATCCTTTTAAAATTCAAGCTGCAGCAGTCCCCTGTATATTCTATGCATCAGTTTAAACCTGATCAAAACATTTTCGCTCTACTAAAGTACTTTATCACTATATATACATGTATCACTATCAGGTTCACATTTCAATCTATTTAGCAATACACACTTATGGTTACATGTATATAACTTCACAGTACCAAAATTACAACTGCAGAAATCTTACAAGTTTTCTTTCACCATTATCTAATTAAATCATCTTTTTTAAAATGAGCAAATTAAATTTGTTACCAGCATCCTTTTCTTCAAAAAATAATAGTTGAAGCATGGAATATTGTCAAATTGTTTGAAAATATTTTATATTCCAGTTTTAAGGATTTGAAATTAACCATACAGTCATGTAATGATGTATGGAATTTGGGTACTGACCTCATTACAGTATCATGGATTGTTTGGAGGTCATTTCAACCCCATTTTTCTATAACTCTACATGGACTCAAAATTAAAATTGGTGTTACTATATTATAAACAAGGACAGTCTACAAAATAAGCACAGAATAAACTTTTTCCTGGTACATTTAAAAAAGTTGGTGAAAAAAACTGACAATATAGGTGCAATTCGGGTATTCTCATGTTAGCAACTTCACAACAGAACAACATGACCACAGATGTATATTTAGCATATAAAAAACATCAAATTTTTTATGTCAGTTGAAATCAAACATATTTTAATATTGGACCCTTCAAACTTCAATATGGACTAATTTAAAAACAGGTATCAGATGAACCCAAAAATTTCTATTCAGCAGAAGTCTCTGACTCCTTAATTTCATATGATAGTAAGTCCTACAAAAATATTGAAAATGTGTACATTTAATTTTTTTCTAGCTTCTCTCATGTGAAAGCGGTACCTTTTTGGTCACTATTTATGTGTTGCGTCTAAATAAGAATTGTAACACTTTATAGTGACTGAACAGGTTAAACAAATACTTCTCAAGAAACAGAAAAAGAAGACAACTTGGAACAGCACCAGCCATGCCAGTATATGTATGAATAAAAACTCAGATCAGAATAGCATGGACAATATGTTAGTTATATGTCCTTGTGAATATAAAGTGAGGAAAGTTATCAATAATTCTGCAGATAATGCAATTTTATCAAGTGTTTTTGTAAATTTTCTGTTAAAATTTTCACACAATCAGTGAAACATTCAAACAGCCTAAACTAAATTTTTATTACTGAAAGTTTCAAACAATGACAAGTGTTTTATTTACAAATAACTCATGTGTTTCTGTGAGAGAAAAAAACATGTGCAATTTTGGGAATTAAAGGAAAGAAGATCTTTTTGCAGTGGCACTGGCGCATGTCAATTGTGACTATATATATACTTACCAAATAATATTTTCTTGATCATGATACTCACGTCGACATTATCAAGAAGTACACATCAAAGGAAAAATGCACAATTACAGGTAAATATTTAAAACACCCTATGTTTTTTTTATATTTATTTTATTTTATCAAAACACAATACATAGTCATGGTAATATACAAAGTATATAAATTATTCTTTACAATGCAGGTAATACAATTACAGATAATCATAATTAAGTTAATTGTAATACTTCTTATAATTACTTATTCTAAAGAACAGTTTGAGTTTTCTGCTGCAAACTAATTTGTCTATGTTTTGTTTTATTTCTATAGTAAAATTTTGAAGAAGAAAAAAAAAATTGATAGAGAAAAATAAAAGAAAAAATCAAAAGTTTGTCAAAAGAATACAAAAAAAAAATCTAACAAAAAAACAAATACAAGTTTGAAATTTTTAGGAAAAAAAAGAAGAATTGGTCATCTGTGGTTTGCTCTATATATTACTGCCATTATATGTTTCTGATTCAAGAAAGATGGAGAGTAAAAGCCAGATTTATAGGTTTCATTAGCAAATTAAAAACAAACGTCTCATGTATTTGTGTGATTGTTCTCAGTATACACCCTATGTTGAGTGCATCTCCTGCCAAATCAGTATTTTGAAGAAAAAAAACACCCCCAATAATGTTGTACCATAACCCAAAAATGTTGTACCATAACCCCCAAATCAATTATAATCTTCCCTTTGTGTATTGAACCTTCTAGTAAAATTTCACAGAGATCCATTAAACTTATTCTCAAGTTATTGTCTGGAAACCAAATGTGTCTTCTTGAAAACAACTATGACATGATTAAGCATTACTCGAAAGCAAATTTTTGACATGCTTGTATTTTCCATTTCCATTCTCAATTTTATTTTACTGTCATATAAAAACTTGAAAAGTAAGCTACATTATGTACATGTAACAAAAAAAATATATGCAAGAAATGACATAAAAACGACTCTGAATTAGTATGTACTGACTCGTCCGTAATTATTTTTGATGATGTTTCCGAAAGTTGACTTACATTTACTATCTTCTTCGTTACTTTCCCCTCTTTTGTAATTTCCCCTTATTTACATGCTCACGTGATGATTCAGCATCATTTATTGATATATCTGCCAGATTCCGGCACAGTTCTTTTTACGTTTACGTTTGATGTTCACGTTCAGTTTGGAGTTATACTTACCTGTCACATTTGTAATCATTCATTGAGCACCAGCATACCTTTGTTATTCATGCTACATTGTGTTAATAGAGTGGATTATATGACAATAAATAAAACGGTTATCTTTAATGAAGTACATTATTTAATGCCCGCAAAGAATAGATGGGAGTCATTACAGTAAAAAGACTAAGGAGATTTACCTGGTTAGTGATATAACTTACCTGGCATTCAAGATGGCTGGTATAGAAGACAATACTGACTCTGCGTCAAGTACTACATCCGAGATGATCGACACTGCGGATACCGATAAAAGATTACGCACACTTACTGAGAGTGGTAAAGAACTTTTTGAAAACAAACAAAGAAAATTTCTGTTGAAAATGCAAATCGTAAAAAGTGACCTTCAGCTTTTAGCAAGAAACATTGAACCGTATTCAAATGAGTTAACATCATTACAGGAGCTTAAAACAGAATTCATGAGTGGAACTGTACGTTATGACACAATTTGTAAAGAATACTTAGATTTTCTTTCGAGGACTAACACTGCTGACGGCATGGATGAAGTTCATAAACTATCAGGTGAAATGCAAGATTTTACGCAATTTGTGGAAACAGAAAGTAACGAAATGAACACATTCATTAATGAGTTACGTGCTATAGAGAGAGAGAATTCCTTAGCTAGCAGAAGTTCTAGGAGAAGCCACTCATCCAGAAAAACACATAGTTCCTTCTCTTCATCAGTTCTTGCAAGAGCAAGGGCCAAAGCTGAAGCTGCAAAGGTGAAAGTTCATTTTGCAGAGAAAGAAACTTTATTATTAAAGGAGAAGGCTCTTATAGAAGAGAAAAGGTCGATAGAATCAGCAAAGTAGAACGCAAGAAGGCCGACATTGAAGCCGATTTTAGACCTGCTTTCTCGACAGAAGGAAGCAGCAGCAGTTGAAGCGGAGGCTAATGCTTTGCAAAATGAATGCGATGAAAATATGTCACAAGTGTTGCCTGATCAACCACCACTTGATTCGAAATCAAAAACTGCCGCATATATAAATCATGTTCAGAAACAAATTAGTTCAATTGAGATCGACAAAGAAAACACTGATGCATTTCATATCGATAAAGAAAACAAACATTCAACTCATATCGATCAAGAAAACACACATGTCAGTGGAACATTAGACCCACACGCCAACTCGTTCATTCCAAGAAAAAATATTATTGCAGATACGCATGTGTCAGATAATCATCCTTATCCGAGTGATAGAACTCTTGCTACTGATTTCACACGTTTCTTGCTAAAACGTGATCTCTTAATGTCAAGGTTCAATATTTTTAATGACAAACCCGAGTATTATCCATCTTGGAAGGACAGTTTCAAGAAAATAGTGAAAGAGATTGATACAGATTCAAGTGAGGAAATAGACCTATTGTTTAAAGTGGACTGGTCCTAGTTCTAAAACACAAGTTCAAAGTATCAAAGCTGCGAATACTAACAATCCGTCAAGAGCTCTAAAGCTAATCTGGGAGAGATTGAATGAAAGGTATGGTAGCCCAGAGCTTATCGATAGTGCACTCAAGACAAAACTAGCAGCTTTTCCACGCATTACAAATAAAGATTATTTTAAGTTGTATGATCTGTCAGACATCTTGTCAGAGATATCATCTGTGAAAGAAAATGACAATTACAAGGTTATATTTTCCTATTTTGACTCATCAGTTGGTGTAACGCCAATCGTAGCTAAGCTTCCATATCAGCTTCAGGAACGATGGACTACTATGGCCGTAAATTATAACGATAAAAACAAAACAATATATCCGCCATTTCATGTATTTGCTCAGTTTATTCAGCAACAAAGTAAGGTGAAGAACAATCAAGTTTTTTATATGACAGTCAACAGGCAAACACTGGTTTTTAGGATAAACTACCAACAACAAAAGGGAAACTTAATGACGTTCGTACCAGGAAAACAGACTTCGCTGAAACAAAAATGAGAGGAGTCAAAGTGTGGATCCACGTGAGAAATGTTTGATTCATGGTACAAACCATACACTTAATGATTGTAGAACATTTAAATCAAAGCCAATACAAGAACGTAGACAATTTTTAAAGTTGAACAAATTATGTTTCGGATGTTGCTTGGCAGTATCACATTTTAAACGGAACTGTCCTACGCAATCAAATGTGGTGAGTGTGGAAAAACAGATCACCCTACAGCACTGCACATAAAAAATCGTGATCAACAGTCTACAGAGCCATCAGGTCATGGCGGGGAGCCTGTTGATTTGGAACACGAAGTTCAAACTCCTATACAATCAGCATGCACACAGATTTGCATGAATAAATTTGGTGGCAAATCATGTGCAAAGATAATACCGGTAGAAGTGTATCGTAGTGACAATCCGGACAGAAGGCTAAAAGTATATGCTTTAATGGACGATCAATCGAATAGAACCTTAGGAAAATCGGAACTCTTCGATTACTTTGGATCAACGAGTGTCTCTGATTTTTACATTGTCAACATGTACTGGAAAATCTCAAGCATCTGGTCGAAAGCTTAGTGGTTTAGTCGTCGAGTCATTAGATAAACAAACTCAATTTAATGTGCCTGACATTTTAGAGTGTAACCTCATTCCAGATTCTAAAGACGAAATACCTACTCAGGAAGTTGTTTTATTCATAATCATCTCAGTGATCTCGTGGATTTATTGAACCTCTTGACGAAGAGTCCAAAATATTGCTCTTAATTGGACGCGATCTCATTTCTGCTCATCACGTGCTTGATCTAAGAATTGGATCTGAAAATGCGCCTTACGCACAGAAACTTTCCTCTGGGATGGACAGTTATTGGTGAAACTTGTCTCGGAAAACTGCACTATCCAGACGAAACTCGTGTTAAAAAGACATACTTACTTTCTTCAGATAGAATATCGATATTTCCACCGTGTACAAGTGAACTTAAAATTGATGAAGTGCGTACACTTGAAGTTGATGAAAGTGCATACGACAAAATTGCAAAGATGTGTTTATTCGCCGTCCTGATGATGATAAACCTGGACTGTTACGTGATGACAGAGAATTTATAGAATCTATGGATACAAACTTTTGGAAGGACTCAAGTGGTAATTGGTCCGCCCCGTTACCGTTTCGACAAGATCGTCAAGTTCTACCAAATAACAGAAATCTAGCATGGAAAAGAGCCAAAGGTCTAGATGCAAATCTTCGCAAAGATCTTCAGAAGCGTGAACATTTCTTCACTTTCATGAATACAATTTTAGAAAAGGGTCATGCTGAAAAGGCCCCACATATCAACGATGATCAGGAACAATGGTATTTGCCTATATTCGGGGTTTATCACCCCAAGAAACCTGGGAAACTTCGTGCTGTGTTTGATTCCTCTGCACAATTTGATGGAGTGTCTCTTAACAATGTGTTGCTTAGTGGACCAGATTTGACGAATAATCTTATCGGTGTTTTGCTCCGCTTCCGCAGGGAGCAAGTGGCCATTATGGGCGATATAGAACAAATGTTTTACAGTTTTAAAGTTGATGAAAAACACAGAGACTATCTACGATTTTTCTGGTACACCGACAATGATTTTGACAAACCTCTAACAGTGTATCGCATGTGTGTGCACGTATTCGGCAATAGTCCTGGTCCTGCTGTTGCATCATACGGACTTGGAGGGGCTGCCATGGAGGGAG
>NW_027267065.1:0-28585 GCF_963676685.1 Mytilus edulis
AATTTTTTGTTGTATTGCTGTAAAATTTAAAAATTAAATTAATCTAGGTCAAAAAAGCTAGAATTTGCAGTTCGAACAAAATAGAGATAGTACACTTTAATTTTTTTGATAACTTTTTCAAATCAACTTGGATGTTCTTCAAACTTTGCAGCTATCTTACATATATGTTAAGCTTACTGAATCCCATGTCAATTAGTTATTTGTTGTATTGCTGTAAAATTTAAGAATTAAAGTTATCTTGGTATAAAAAAGCTAGGATTTGCAATTCGGACAAAATAGAGATAGTACACTTTAATTTTTTTAATAACTTTTTCAAATCAACTTGAATTTTCATCAAACTATGTAGGTATCTTAGATATATATTAAGCTTACTGAATCCCATGTCATTTAGTTTTTTGTTGTATTGCTGAAAAATTTAAAAATTAAATTACTCTAGGTCAAAAAAGCTAGAATTTGCAGTTTGAACAAAATGGACATAGTACACTTTAATTTTTTTAATAACTTTTTCAAACAACTTGGATGTTCTTCAAACTATGCGGCTATCCTATATATATATTAAGCTTACTGAATCCCATGTCAATTAGTTATTTGTTGTATTGCTGTAAAATTTAAGAATTTAAAGTTATCTTGGTATAAAAAAAGCTAGGATTTGCAATTCGGAAAAAATAGAGATAGTACACTTTAAATTTTTTAATAACTTTTTCAAATCAACTTGGATTTTCATCAAACTATGTAGGTATCTTAGATATTTATTAAGCTTACTGAATTCCATGTCATTTAGTTTTTTGTTGTATTGCTGTAAAATTTAAAAATTAAATTACTCTGGGTCAAAAAAGCTAGAATTTTCAGTTCGAACAAAATGGACATAGTACACTTTAATTTTTTTAATAACTTTTTCAAATCAACTTGGATGTTCATCAAACTATGCAACTATCTTACATATATATTAAGCTTACTGAATCCCATGTCAATTCGTTATTTGTTGTATTGCTGTAAAATTTAAAAATTAAAGTTATCTTGGTATAAAAAAGCTAGGATTTGCAATTCGGACAAAATAGAGATAGTACACTTTAAATTTTTTAATAACTTTTTCAAATCAACTTGGATTTTCATCAAACTATGTAGGTATCTTAGATATATATTAAGCTTACTGAATCCCATGTCATTGAGTTTTTTGTTGTATTGCTGTAAAATTTAAAAATTAAATTAATCTAGGTCAAAAAAAGCTAGAATTTGCAGTTCGAACAAAATAGAGATAGTACACTTTAATTTTTTTGATAACTTTTTCAAATCAACTTGGATGTTCTTCAAACTTTGCAGCTATCTTACATATATATTAAGCTTACTGAATCCCATGTCAATTAGTTATTTGTTGTATTGCTGTAAAATTTAAGAATTAAAGTTATCTTGGTATAAAAAAGCTAGGATTTGCAATTCGGACAAAATAGAGATAGTACACTTTAAATTTTTTAATAACTTTTTCAAATCAACTTGAATTTTCATTAAACTATGTAGGTATCTTAGATATATATTAAGCTTACTGAATCCCATGTCATTGAATTTTTTGTTGTATTGCTGTAAAATTTAAAAATTAAATTAATCTAGGTCAAAAAAGCTAGAATTTGCAGTTCGAACAAAATAGAGATAGTACACTTTAATTTTTTTGATAACTTTTTCAAATCAACTTGGATGTTCTTCAAACTTTGCAGCTATCTTACATATATATTAAGCTTACTGAATCCCATGTCAATTAGTTATTTGTTGTATTGCTGTAAAATTTAAGAATTAAAGTTATCTTGGTATAAAAAAGCTAGGATTTGCAATTCGGACAAAATAGAGATAGTACACTTTAATTTTTTTAATAACTTTTTCAAATCAACTTGAATTTTCATCAAACTATGTAGGTATCTTAGATATATATTAAGCTTACTGAATCCCATGTCATTTAGTTTTTTGTTGTATTGCTGAAAAATTTAAAAATTAAATTACTCTAGGTCAAAAAAGCTAGAATTTGCAGTTTGAACAAAATGGACATAGTACACTTTAATTTTTTTAATAACTTTTTCAAACAACTTGGATGTTCTTCAAACTATGCGGCTATCCTATATATATATTAAGCTTACTGAATCCCATGTCAATTAGTTATTTGTTGTATTGCTGTAAAATTTAAGAATTTAAAGTTATCTTGGTATAAAAAAGCTAGGATTTGCAATTCGGACAAAATAGAGATAGTACACTTTAAATTTTTTAATAACTTTTTCAAATCAACTGGAATTTTCATCAAACTATGTAGGTATTTGAGACAGCATGTTTTAAAATATCTGAATATGAAACCAGCAGAAGAATATTAATAAAATACAAGAAGTAGTGTCACTTTTTATCGAGATCAATATCAATATTACTAACCTGACTCTTCTAAAGCTATCAATTTAGTGAAATTATTCATCCATATTGGCAAAAAGAACAGAATTTAAATGTTGTTGTATAATTTTCTAATTAAATAGAAAATAATAGCATCTTTATTTTATGCGACATCAATTTTTTTTTTCTTAACTTAAATTTCTTCGATTAATGTCTAACAAACCAATCTGAAGTTTAAAAAGTAGTCAATTATCAGACCAGTTCAAGAATATAAAGAAACACATAATTTTATCACTTTTTAATGCTTTTAGCTTAAATATAAGTAACATAAGACTACTAGAACTTTCATTTTTTGTAAATCTTTTCTTCCTAAGTGCTTCAATAACAGAATGATAATGCTGTTGTATAATATTCTAACAGAATTAAACATTACAATTTGAGACAGCATGTTTTAAAATATCTGAATATGAAACCAGTACAAGAATATTAATAAAATACAAGAAGTAGTGTCACTTTTTATTGAGATCGATATAAATATTACTCACCTGACTCTTCTAAAGCTATCAATTTTAGTAAATTTATTTCTCTGTATTGGCTAAAAGAACAGAATTTTAATGTCGTTGTATTATTTTCTAATAAATAGAAAATATTAGCATCTTTATTTTATGCGACAACATTGTTTAAAATTTCTTAACTTAAATTTCTTGTCATTAATGTCTAACAAACCAATTTGAAGTTTAAAAAAGTAATCAATTATCAGACCAGTTTAAGATTATTTAGAAACAAAAGAAATTTTGTCACTATTTAATGCCTTTAGCATAAATATAAGTAAATTAAGACTACTAGAACTTTCCTTTTTTGTAAAACTTTTCATACTTAGTGCCAAAACTGACACAATGGTAAAGCCGTTGCATAATATTCTAACATTATTAAACATTACAATTTGAAACAGCATGTTTTGAAATAAGTAAATACATGAAATGTGAAATCAGTACAAGAATATTAATAAAATTAAAGAAGTAGTGTCACTTTTTATTTAGATCGATATAAATATTACTCACCTGACTCTTCTAAAGTAATCAATTATCAGACCAGTTCAAGAATATATAGAAACACATAATTTTATCACTTTTTAATGCTTTTAGGTACAGAGTATGAAAAGTGCCTTTGAATTCAACCTTCAATTAGGTGTAGAATGGATTCGAATAGAGATATTTTCTTAAAGTTAACTGTTCCGAAAAAACGAAAAGGCGATATAGAGGATGTAAACTTATTGGTTTTACAAAAGTGTACGGTCGCACTTTCTGACCTCTCCGAAGAAACGTTTGTAGTATATATTTTTTTGTCTTTTTGTCAGGGTTTTAGGTTAGGGTCAAGGTTAAGTCTTAGGGCTAGGTTTTGGAAAGTAACTTTGACGAGGGAAGTTGACGACTGTTAGTCAGGTGTCCTCTTTAATTTCTGTGCATGTCTGCCTTTTTCTTGGACTGCGCATGCGTCAGAAATTTCCAAAAATATATCTAAGTACAGAGAATGAAGAGTGCCTCAGACTTCAATCTTCTAACAGGTATAAAATGAATTTGAAGAGAGATATTTCTTGAAAGCAAACTGTTCCGAAAAGACTAAAAGGCGATCTAGAGGGTGGAACCTTATTGGTATCACTGCAGTGTACGGCCGCACTTTTCGACCTCTCTGAAAAAAAGTTTCTCCTTAGAATTGTTTTACATTGTCTTATTGGGGCGTTTTATAGCTGACTATGCGGTATGTGTTTTGCTCATTGTTGAAGGCCGTACAGTGACTTACAGTTGTTCATGTCTGTGTCATTTTGTTCTTTTGTGGATAGTTGTCTCATAGGCAATCATACCAGATCTTCTTTTTTGTATTTTTATGAAAAAAAAAATTAAGTCAGGGTTTTAGGTTAGGGTCAAGGTTCAATGTTTGAGTTAGGTTCAGGGAAGTGACTTTGACAAGGGTAAGTGAGGTGCCCTTTTCAACTCTGCGAATTTTTGTCCTTTTTATGACTGCGCATGCGTCAGAAATTTCCAAAATATTTCCAGGTACAAAGTATTAAAAGTGCCTCTCATTTCAATCTTCAAACAGGTGTATAATGGATTCGAGTAGAGATATTTTCTTAATGTAATCTGTTCTGAAAAGATAAAAATGCAATATAGAGGATGGAAACTTATTGTTTTTACTCAAATGGACTGCCTCACTTTCCGACCTCTCTGAAGAAACGGTTGTAATATATTTTTTGTCAGGGTTTTAGGTTGGGGTCAAGGTTAAGTGTAAGGGTTAGGTTCAGGGAAGTATCTTTGACGAGGGAAGTTGACGAGTGTGAGTGAGGTGTCCTTTTTAACTTCTGTACATGTCTGCCTTTTTCTTGTAACTGCGCATGCGTCAGAAATTTCCAAAAATATATTCAAGTACAGAGTATGAAAAGTGCCTTTGAATTCAACCTTCAATTAGGTGTAGAATGGATTCGAATAGTGATATTTTCTTAAAGTTAACTGTTTCGGAAAGACGAAAAGGCGATATAGAGGATGGAAACTTATTGGTTTTACAAAAGTGTACGGCCGCACTTTCCGACCTCTCTGAAGAAACGTTTGTAGTATATATTTTTTTGTCTTTTTGTCAGGGTTTTAGGTTAGGGTCAAGGTTAAGTCTTAGGGCTAGGTTACGTCTTAGGGCTAGGTTTAGGAGAGTAACTTTGACGAGGGAAGTTGACGACTGTTTGTAAGGTGTCCTGTTTAATTTCTGTGCATGTCTGCCTTTTTCTTGGACTGCGCATGCGTCAGAAATTTCCAAAAATATATCTAAGTACAGAGAATGAAGAGTGCCTCAGACTTCAATCTTCTAACAGGTATAAAATAGATTTGAAGAGAGATATTTCCTGAAAGTAAACTGTTCCGAAAAGACTAAAAGGTGATCTAGAGGGTGGAACCTTATTGGTATCACTGCAGTGTACAGCCGCACTTTCCGACCTCTCTGAAAAAAAGTTTCTCCTTAGAATTGTTTTACATTGTCTTATTGGGGCGTTTTATAGCTGACTATGCGGTATGTGTTTTGCTCATTGTTAAGGCCGTACAGTGACTTACAGTTGTTCATGTCTGTGTCATTTTGTTCTTTTGTGGATAGTTGTCTCATAGGCAATCATACCAGGTCTTCTTTTTTGTATTTTTATAAAAAAAAAAAAGTTAAGTCAGGGTTTTAGGTTAGGGTCAAGGTTCAATGTTTGAGTAAGTTCAGGGAAGTGACTTTGACAAGGGTAGGTGAGGTGCCCTTTTCAACTCTGCGAATTTTTGTCCTTTTTATGACTGCGCATGCGTCAGAAATTTCCAAAATATTTCCAGGTACAAAGTATTAAAAGTGCCTTTCATTTCAATCTTCAAACAGGTGTATAATGGATTCGAGTAGAGATATTTTCTTAATGTTAACTGTTCTGAAAAGATAAAAATGCAATATAGAGGATGGAAACTTATTGTTTTTACTCAAATGGACTGCCTCACTTTCCGACCTCTCTGAAGAAACGGTTGTAATATATTTTTTGTCAGGGTTTTAGGTTGGGGTCAAGGTTAAGTGTAAGGATTAGGTTCAGGGAAGTATCTTTGACGAGGGAAGTTGACGAGTGTGAGTGAGGTGTCCTTTTTAACTTCTGTACATGTCTGCCTTTTTCTTGTAACTGCGCATGCGTCAGAAATTTCCAAAAATATATTCAAGTACAGAGTATGAAAAGTGCCTTTGAATTCAACCTTCAATTAGGTGTAGAATGGATTCGAATAGAGATATTTTCTTAAAGTTAACTGTTCCGAAAAGACGAAAAGGCGATATAGAGGATGGAAACTTATTGGTTTTACAAAAGTGTACGGCCGCACTTTCCGACCTCTCTGAAGAAACGTTTGTAGTATATATTTTTTTGTCTTTTTGTCAGGGTTTTAGGTTAGGGTCAAGGTTAAGTCTTAGGGCTAGGTTACGTCTTAGGGCTAGGTTTAGGAAAGTAACTTTGACGAGGGAAGTTGACGACTGTTTGTAAGGTGTCCTGTTTAATTTCTGTGCATGTCTGCCTTTTTCTTGGACTGCGCATGCGTCAGAAATTTCCAAAAATATATTTAAGTTCATTCTAAGTACAGAGAATGAAGAGTGCCTCAGACTTCAATCTTCTAACAGGTATAAAATGGATTTGAAGAGAGATATTTCCTGAAAGTAAACTGTTCCGAAAAGACTAAAAGGCGATCTAGAGGGTGAAACCTTATTGGTATCACTGCAGTGTACGGCCGCACTTTCCGACCTCTCTGAAAAAAAGTTTCTCCTTAGAATTGTTTTACATTGTCTTATTGGGGCGTTTTATAGCTGACTATGCGGTATGTGTTTTGCTCATTGTTGAAGGCCGTACAGTGACTTACAGTTGTTCATGTCTGTGTCATTTTGTTCTTTTGTGGATAGTTGTCTCATAGGCAATCATACCAGATCTTCTTTTTTGTATTTTTATAAAAAAAAAATTAAGTCAGGGTTTTAGGTTAGGGTCAAGGTTCAATGTTTGAGTTAGGTTCAGGGAAGTGACTTTGACAAGGGTAAGTGAGGTGCCCTTTTCAACTCTGCAAATGTTTGTCCTTTTTATGACTGCGCATGCGTCAGAAATTTCCAAAATATTTCCAGGTACAAAGTATTAAAAGTGCCTTTCATTTCAATCTTCAAACAGGTGTATAATGGATTCGAGTAGAGATATTTTCTTAATGCTAACTGTTCTGAAAAAATAAAAATGCTGTATAGAGGATGGAAACTTATTGTTTTTACTCAAGTGGACTGCCGCACTTTCCGACCTCTCTGAAGAAACGGTTGTAATATATTTTTTGTCAGGGTTTAAGGTTTGGGTCAAGGTTAAGTGTAAGGGTTAGGTTCAGGGAAGTATCTTTGACGAGGGAAGTTGACGAGTGTAAGTGAGGTGTCCTTTTGAACTTTGCGCATGTCTGCCTTTTTCTTGTGACTGCGCATGCGTCAGAAATTTATAAAAATATATTTAAGTACAGAAAATGAAAAGTGCCTCAGACTTCAATCTTCAAACAGGTGTAGAATGGATTCGAATAGAGATATTTTCTTAATGTTGACTGTTCCGAAAAGATGCAAAGACAGAGTAAAGGATGTAAACTTATTGGATTTACTTAAGTGTAAAGCCGCACTTTCAGACTTCTCTGAAGACACGTTTCTGGTTTTTTTGGGGTTTTTTTTGGTCAGTGTTTGGGTTAGGATCAAGGTTAGTGATAGGGTAAGGGTCAGGGTAGTAACTTTGACGAGGGCAGTGGATTTTGAAGAGGGTGAGTGAGGTGCACCTTTTTATCTCTTCCAATATTTGCCCTATTTGCGTATGCGTATGCGTATGCGTATGCGTCAGAAATTTCCAAAAAATATTTCAAAGTACAGAGTATGAAAAGTGCCTTTGAATTCAACCTTCAATCAGGTGTAGAATGGATTCGAATAGAGATATTTTCTTAAAGTTAACTGTTCCGAAAAGACGAAAAGGCGATATAGAGGATGGAAACTTATTGGTTTTACAAAAGTGTACGGCCGCACTTTCCGACCTCTCTGAAGAAACGTTTGTAGTATATATTTTTTTGTCTTTTTGTCACGGTTTTAGGTTAGGGTCAAGGTTAAGTCTTAGGGCTAGGTTTAGGAAAGTAACTTTGACGAGGGAAGTTGTCTTGACGACTGTTAGTTAGGTGTCCTGTTTAATTTCTGTGCATGTCTGCCTTTTTCTTGGACTGCGCATGCGTCAGAAATTTCCAAAAATATATCTAAGTACAAAGAATGAAGAGTGCCTCAGACTTCAATCTTCTAACAGGTATAAAATGGATTTGAAGAGAGATATTTCCTGAAAGTAAACTGTTCCGAAAAGACTTAAAGGCGATTTAGAGGGTGGATCCTTATTGGTATCACTGCAGTGTACGGCCGCACTTTTCAGACCACTCTGAAGAAACCGTTTTTCCTTAGAATTGTTTCACATTGTCTTATTGGAGCGTTTTATAGCTGACTATGCGGTATGTGTTTTGCTCATTGTTGAAGGCCGTACGGTTACTTACAGTTGTTCATGAGTGTGTCATTTCATTCCTTTGTGGATAGCTGTCTCATTGGCAATCATACCAGATCTTCTTTTTTGTATTTGTATTTTTTTTTTAAGTCGGGGTTTTAGGTTAGGGTCATGGTTCAATGTAAGAGTTAGGTTCAGGGAATCACTTTGACAAGGGTAAGTGAGGTGCCAATTTCAACTCTGCGAATATTTGTCGTTTTTGTGACTGCGCATGCGTCAGAAATTTCCAAAATATTTTAAGGTACAAAGTATTAAAAGTGCTTTTCATTTCAATCTTCAAACAGGTGTATAATGGATTCGAGTAGAGATATTTTCTTAATGTGAACTGTTCTGAAAAGATAAAAATGCAATAGAGAGGATAGAAACTTATTGGTTTTACTCAAGTGTACTGCCGGACTTTCCAACCTCTCTGAAGGAAATGTTGTACTATAATTTTTTTTTGTCAGGGTTTTAGGTTGGGGTCAAGGTTAAGTGTTAGGGTTAGGTTCAGGGAAGTATCTTTTTCTAAAATTTGACAGCAATACAACAAAAAATAAAATGACCTGGGATTCAGTAAGCTTAATATATATGTTAGATAGCTACATAGTTTGATGAAAATCCAAGTTGTTTTGAAAAAGTTATTAAAAAAATTTAAGTGTAATGTCTCTATTTTGTCCGAACTGCAAATTCTAACTTTTTTTACCTAGATTAAATTATTTCTTGAATTTGACAGCAATACAACAAAAAATAAAATGACCTGGGATTCAGTAACCTTAATGTATATGTAAGATAGCTACATAGTTTGATGAAAATCCAAGTTGTTTTGAAAAAGTTATTAAAAGAATTAAAGTGTACTGTCTCTATTTCGTCCGAACTGCAAATTCTAACTTTTTTTACCTAGATTAAATTATTTCTTGAATTTGACAGCAATACAACAAAAAATAAAATGACCTGGGATTCAGTAACCTTAATGTATATGTAAGATAGCTACATAGTTTGATGAAAATCCAAGTTGTTTTGAAAAAGTTATTAAAAAAATTAAAGTGTACTGTCTCTATTTCGTCTGAACTGCAAATTCTAACTTTTTTTACCTAGATTAAATTAATTCTTGAATTTCACAGCAATACAACAAAAAATAAAATGACCTGGGATTCAGTAAGCTTAATATATATGTATAATAGCTACATAGTTTGATGAAAATCCAAGTTGTTTTAAAAAAGTTATTAAAAAAATTAAAGTGTACTGACTCTATTTCGTCCAAACTGCAAATTCTTGTTTTTTTTTCCTAGATTAAATTAATTCTTGAATTTGACAGCAATACAACAACAAAAAAATGACCTGGGATTCATTAACCTTAATATATATGTAAGATAGCTACATAGTTTGATGAAAATCCAAGTTGTTTTGAAAAAGTTATTAAAAAAAATAATGTGTACTGTCTCTATTTCGTCCGAACTGCAAATTCTAACTTTTTTTACCTAGATTAATTTAATTCTTGAATTTGACAGCAATAAAACAAAAAATAAAATGACCTGGGATTCAGTAACCTTAATATATATGTAAGATAGCTACATAGTTTGATGAAAATCCAAGTTGTTTTGAAAAAGTTGTTAAAAGAATTAAAGTGTACTGACTCTATTTCGTCCAAACTGCAAATTCTTGTTTTTTTTTCCTAGATTAAATTAATTCTTGAATTTGACAGCAATACAACAACAAAAAAATGACCTGGGATTCATTAACCTTAATATATATGTAAGATAGCTACATAGTTTGATGAAAATCCAAGTTGTTTTGAAAAAGTTATTAAAAAAAATAATGTGTACTGTCTCTATTTCGTCCGAACTGCAAATTCTAACTTTTTTTACCTAGATTAATTTAATTCTTGAATTTGACAGCAATAAAACAAAAAATAAAATGACCTTGGATTCAGTAACCTTAATATATATGTAAGATAGCTACATAGTTTGATGAAAATCCAAGTTGTTTTGAAAAAGTTGTTAAAAGAATTAAAGTGTACTGTCTCTATTTCGTCCGAACTGCAAATTCTAACTTTTTTTACCTAGATTAAATTATTTCTTGAATTTGACAACAATACAACAAAAAATAAAATGACCTTGGATTCAGTAACCTTAATGTATATGTAAGATAGCTACATAGTTTGATGAAAATCCAAGTTGTTTTGAAAAAGTTATTAAAAAAATTAAAGTGTACTGTCTCTATTTCGTCTGAACTGCAAATTCTAACTTTTTTTACCTAGATTAAATTAATTCTTGAATTTCACAGCAATACAACAAAAAATAAAATGACCTGGGATTCAGTAAGCTTAAGATATATGTAAGATAGCTACATAGTTTGATGAAAATCCAAGTTGTTTTGAAAAAGTTATTAAAAAAATTAAAGTGTACTGACTCTATTTCGTCCAAACTGCAAATTCTTGTTTTTTTTTCCTAGATTAAATTAATTCTTGAATTTGACAGCAATACAACAAAAAAAAAATGACCTGGGATTCATTAACCTTAATATATATGTAAGATAGCTACATAGTTTGATGAAAATCCAAGTTGTTTTGAAAAAGTTATTAAAAAAAATAATGTGTACTGTCTCTATTTCGTCCGAACTGCAAATTCTAACTTTTTTTACCTAGATTAATTTAATTCTTGAATTTGACAGCAATAAAACAAAAAATAAAATGACCTGGGATTCAGTAACCTTAATATATATGTAAGATAGCTACATAGTTTGATGAAAATCCAAGTTGTTTTGAAAAAGTTATTAAAAAAATTAAAGTGTACCGTCTCTATTTCGTCCAAACTGCAAATTCTAACTTTTTTTACCTAGATTAAATTAAGTCTTGAATTTGACAGCAATACAACAAAAAATAAAATGACCTGGGATTCAGTAACCTTAATATATATGTAAGATAGCTACATAGTTTGATGAAAATCCAAGTTGTTTTGAAAAAGTTATTAAAAAAAATAATGTGTACTGTCTCTATTTCGTCCGAACTGCAAATTCTAACTTTTTTTACCTAGATTAATTTAATTCTTGAATATGACAGCAATAAAACAAAAAATAAAATGACCTGGGATTCAGTAACCTTAATATATATGTAAGATAGCTACATAGTTTGATGAAAATCCAAGTTGTTTTGAAAAAGTTATTAAAAAAATTAAAGTGTACTGACTCTATTTCGTCCAAACTGCAAATTCTTGGTTTTTTTTCCTAGATTAAATTAATTCTTGAATTTGACAGCAATACAACAAAAAATAAAATGACCTGGGATTCATTAACCTTAATATATATGTAAGATAGCTACATAGTTTGATGAAAATCCAAGTTGTTTTAAAAAAGTTATTAAAAAAAATAATGTGTACTGTCTCTATTTCGTCCAAACTGCAAATTCTAACTTTTTTTACCTAGATTAATTTAAGTCTTGAATTTGACAGCAATAAAACAAAAAATAAAATGACCTGGGATTCAGTAACCTTAATATATATGTAAGATAGCTACATAGTTTGATGAAAATCCAAGTTGTTTTGAAAAAGTTATTAAAAAAATTAAAGTGTACTGTCTCTATTTCGTCCAAACTGCAAATTCTAACTTTTTTTTTCCTAGATTAAATTAATTCTTGAATTTGACATCAATACAACAAAAAATAAAATGACCTGGGATTCAGTAACCTTAATATATATGTAAGATAGCTACATAGTTTGATGAAAATCCAAGTTGTTTTGAAAAAGTTATCAAAAAAATTAAAGTGTACTGTCTCTATTTCGTCCAAACTGCAAATTCTAACTTTTTTTACCTAGATTAAATTAAGTCTTGAATTTGACAGCAATACAACAAAAAATAAAATGACCTGGGATTCAGTAACCTTAATATATATGTAAGATAGCTACATAGTTTGATGAAAATCCAAGTTGTTTTGAAAAAGTAATAAACAAAATTGAAGTGTACTGACTCTATTTCGTCCAAACTGCAAATTCTTGTTTTTTTTCCCTAGATTAAATTAATTCTTGAATTTGACAGCAATACAACAAAAAATAAAATGACCTGGGATTCAGTAACCTTTATATATATGTAAGATAGCTACATAGTTTGATGAAAATACAAGTTGTTTTGAAAAAGTTATTAAAAAAATTAAAGTGTACTGTCTCTATTTCGTCCAAACTGCAAATTCTAACTTTTTTTACCTAGATTAATTTAATTCTTGAATATGACAGCAATAAAACAAAAAATAAAATGACCTGGGATTCAGTTACTTTAATATATATGTAAGATAGCTACATAGTTTGATGAAAATCCAAGTTGTTTTGAAAAAGTTATTAAAAAAATTAAAGTGTACCATCTCTATTTTGTCCGAATTGTAAATTATAGCTTTTTTTTTACCTAGATTGAATTAATTCTTGAATTTGACAGCAATACAACAAAAAATAAAATGACCTGGGATTCAGTAACCTTAATATATATGTAAGATAGCTGTATAGTTTGATGAAAATCCATGTTGTTTTGAAAAAGTTATTAAAAAAATTAAAGTGTACTATTTCCATTCTCAATTTTATGTCTCTATTTCGTCCGAACTGCAATTTCTAACTTTTTTTACCTAGATTAAATTAATTCTTGAATTTGACAGCAATAGAACAAAAAATAAAATAACCTCAGATTCAGTAAGCTTAATATATTTGTAAGATAGCTATATAGTTTGATGAAAATCTAAGTTGTTTTGAAAAAGTTATTGACAAAATTAAAGTGTACTGTCTCTATTTCCGTCAGAACTGCAAATTTCTAACTTTTTTTTACCTAGATTAATTTAATTCTTGAATTTGACAGCAATACAACAAAAAATAAAATGACCTGGGATTCAGTTACCTTAATATACATTTAAGATAGCTACATAGTTTGATGAATATCCAAGTTGTTTTGAAAAAGTTATTAAAAAAATTAAAGTGTACTGTCTCTATTTCGTCCAAATTGCAAATTTTTTTTTTTTTTCCCTAGATTAAATTCATTCTTGAATTTCACAGCAATACAAATAAAATAAAATTACCTGCGATTCAGTAAGCTTAATATATATGTAAGATAGATACATAGTTTGATGAAAATCCAAGTTGTTTTGAAAAAGTTATTAAAAAAATTTAAGTGTAATGTCTCTATTTTGTCCGAACTGCAAATTCTAACTTTTTTTACCTAAATTAAATTATTTCTTGAATTTGACAGCAATACAACAAAAAATAAAATGACCTGGGATATAGTAACCTTAATGTATATGTAAGATAGCTACATAGTTTGATGAAAATCCAAGTTGTTTTGAAAAAGTTATTAAAAAAATTAAAGTGTACTGTCTCTATTTCGTCTGAACTGCAAATTCTAACTTTTTTTACCTAGATTAAATTAATTCTTGAATTTCACAGCAATACAACAAAAAATAAAATGACCTGGGATTCAGTAACCTTAATATATATGTAAGATAGCTACATAGTTTGATGAAAATCCAAGTTGTTTTGAAAAAGTAATAAACAAAATTAAAGTGTACTGTCTCTATTTCCCTTGGAACTGCAATTTCTAACTTTTTTTACCTAGATTAATTTAATTCTTGAATATAACAGCAATAAAACAAAAAATAAAATGACCTGGGATTCAGTAAGCTTAATATATATGTAAGATAGCTACATAGTTTGATGAAAATCCAAGTTGTTTTGAAAAAGTAATTAAAAAAATTAAAGTGTACTGACTCTATTTCGTCCAAACTGCAAATTCTTGTTTTTTTTTCCTAGATTAAATTAATTCTTGAATTTGACAGCAATACAACAAAAAATAAAATGACCTGGGATTCATTAACCTTAATATATATGTAAGATAGCTACATAGTTTGATGAAAATCCAAGTTGTTTTAAAAAATGTTATTAAAAAAAATAATGTGTACTGTCTCTATTTCGTCTGAACTGCAAATTCTAACTTTTTTTACCTAGATTAATTTAATTCTTGAATTTGACAGCAATAAAACAAAAAATAAAATGACCTGGGATTCAGTAACCTTAATATATATGTAAGATAGCTACATAGTTTGATGAAAATCCAAGTTGTTTTGAAAAAGTTATTAAAAAAATTAAAGTGTACTGTCTCTATTTCGTCCAAACTGCAAATTCTAACTTTTTTTTTCCTAGATTAAATTAATTCTTGAATTTGACATCAATACAACAAAAAATAAAATGACCTGGGATTCAGTAACCTTAATATATATGTAAGATAGCTACATAGTTTGATGAAAATCCAAGTTGTTTTGAAAAAGTTATTAAAAAAATTAAAGTGTACTGTCTCTATTTCGTCCAAACTGCAAATTCTAACTTTTTTTACCTAGATTAAATTAAGTCTTGAATTTGACAGCAATACAACAAAAAATAAAATGACCTTGGATTCAGTAACCTTAATGTATATGTAAGATAGCTACATAGTTTGATGAAAATCCAAGTTGTTTTGAAAAAGTTATTAAAAAAATTAAAGTGTACTGTCTCTATTTCGTCTGAACTGCAAATTCTAACTTTTTTTACCTAGATTAAATTAATTCTTGAATTTCACAGCAATACAACAAAAAATAAAATGACCTGGGATTCAGTAAGCTTAAGATATATGTAAGATAGCTACATAGTTTGATGAAAATCCAAGTTGTTTTGAAAAAGTTATTAAAAAAATTAAAGTGTACTGACTCTATTTCGTCCAAACTGCAAATTCTTGTTTTTTTTTCCTAGATTAAATTAATTCTTGAATTTGACAGCAATACAACAAAAAAAAAATGACCTGGGATTCATTAACCTTAATATATATGTAAGATAGCTACATAGTTTGATGAAAATCCAAGTTGTTTTGAAAAAGTTATTAAAAAAAATAATGTGTACTGTCTCTATTTCGTCCGAACTGCAAATTCTAACTTTTTTTACCTAGATTAATTTAATTCTTGAATTTGACAGCAATAAAACAAAAAATAAAATGACCTGGGATTCAGTAACCTTAATATATATGTAAGATAGCTACATAGTTTGATGAAAATCCAAGTTGTTTGAAAAAGTTATTAAAAAAATTAAAGTGTACCGTCTCTATTTCGTCCAAACTGCAAATTCTAACTTTTTTTACCTAGATTAAATTAAGTCTTGAATTTGACAGCAATACAACAAAAAATAAAATGACCTGGATTCAGTAACCTTAATATATATGTAAGATAGCTACATAGTTTGATGAAAATCCAAGTTGTTTTGAAAAAGTTATTAAAAAAAATAATGTGTACTGTCTCTATTTCGTCCGAACTGCAAATTCTAACTTTTTTTACCTAGATTAATTTAATTCTTGAATATGACAGCAATAAAACAAAAAATAAAATGACCTGGGATTCAGTAACCTTAATATATATGTAAGATAGCTACATAGTTTGATGAAAATCCAAGTTGTTTTGAAAAAGTTATTAAAAAATTAAAGTGTACTGACTCTATTTCGTCCAAACTGCAAATTCTTGGTTTTTTTTCCTAGATTAAATTAATTCTTGAATTTGACAGCAATACAACAAAAAATAAAATGACCTGGGATTCATTAACCTTAATATATATGTAAGATAGCTACATAGTTTGATGAAAATCCAAGTTGTTTTAAAAAAGTTATTAAAAAAAATAATGTGTACTGTCTCTATTTCGTCCAAACTGCAAATTCTAACTTTTTTTACCTAGATTAATTTAAGTCTTGAATTTGACAGCAATAAAACAAAAAATAAAATGACCTGGGATTCAGTAACCTTAATATATATGTAAGATAGCTACATAGTTTGATGAAAATCCAAGTTGTTTTGAAAAAGTTATTAAAAAAATTAAAGTGTACTGTCTCTATTTCGTCCAAACTGCAAATTCTAACTTTTTTTTTCCTAGATTAAATTAATTCTTGAATTTGACATCAATACAACAAAAAATAAAATGACCTGGGATTCAGTAACCTTAATATATATGTAAGATAGCTACATAGTTTGATGAAAATCCAAGTTGTTTTGAAAAAGTTATCAAAAAAATTAAAGTGTACTGTCTCTATTTCGTCCAAACTGCAAATTCTAACTTTTTTTACCTAGATTAAATTAAGTCTTGAATTTGACAGCAATACAACAAAAAATAAAATGACCTGGGATTCAGTAACCTTAATATATATGTAAGATAGCTACATAGTTTGATGAAAATCCAAGTTGTTTTGAAAAAGAAATAAACAAAATTGAAGTGTACTGACTCTATTTCGTCCAAACTGCAAATTCTTGTTTTTTTTCCCTAGATTAAATTAATTCTTGAATTTGACAGCAATACAACAAAAAATAAAATGACCTGGGATTCAGTAACCTTTATATATATGTAAGATAGCTACATAGTTTGATGAAAATACAAGTTGTTTTGAAAAAGTTATTAAAAAAATTAAAGTGTACTGTCTCTATTTCGTCCAAACTGCAAATTCTAACTTTTTTTACCTAGATTAATTTAATTCTTGAATATGACAGCAATAAAACAAAAAATAAAATGACCTGGGATTCAGTTACTTTAATATATATGTAAGATAGCTACATAGTTTGATGAAAATCCAAGTTGTTTTGAAAAAGTTATTAAAAAAATTAAAGTGTACCATCTCTATTTTGTCCGAATTGTAAATTATAGCTTTTTTTTTACCTAGATTGAATTAATTCTTGAATTTGACAGCAATACAACAAAAAATAAAATGACCTGGGATTCAGTAACCTTAATATATATGTAAGATAGCTGTATAGTTTGATGAAAATCCATGTTGTTTTGAAAAAGTTATTAAAAAAATTAAAGTGTACTATTTCCATTCTCAATTTTATGTCTCTATTTCGTCCGAACTGCAATTTCTAACTTTTTTTACCTAGATTAAATTAATTCTTGAATTTGACAGCAATAGAACAAAAAATAAAATAACCTCAGATTCAGTAAGCTTAATATATTTGTAAGATAGCTATATAGTTTGATGAAAATCTAAGTTGTTTTGAAAAAGTTATTGACAAAATTAAAGTGTACTGTCTCTATTTCCGTCAGAACTGCAAATTTCTAACTTTTTTTTACCTAGATTAATTTAATTCTTGAATTTGACAGCAATACAACAAAAAATAAATGACCTGGGATTCAGTTACCTTAATATACATTTAAGATAGCTACATAGTTTGATGAATATCCAAGTTGTTTTGAAAAAGTTATTAAAAAAATTAAAGTGTACTGTCTCTATTTCGTCCAAATTGCAAATTTTTTTTTTTTTTCCTAGATTAAATTCATTCTTGAATTTCACAGCAATACAAATAAAATAAAATTACCTGCGATTCAGTAAGCTTAATATATATGTAAGATAGATACATAGTTTGATGAAAATCCAAGTTGTTTTGAAAAAGTTATTAAAAAAATTTAAGTGTAATGTCTCTATTTTGTCCGAACTGCAAATTCTAACTTTTTTTACCTAAATTAAATTATTTCTTGAATTTGACAGCAATACAACAAAAAATAAAATGACCTGGGATATAGTAACCTTAATGTATATGTAAGATAGCTACATAGTTTGATGAAAATCCAAGTTGTTTTGAAAAAGTTATTAAAAAAAATTAAAGTGTACTGTCTCTATTTCGTCTGAACTGCAAATTCTAACTTTTTTTACCTAGATTAAATTAATTCTTGAATTTCACAGCAATACAACAAAAAATAAAATGACCTGGGATTCAGTAACCTTAATATATATGTAAGATAGCTACATAGTTTGATGAAAATCCAAGTTGTTTTGAAAAAGTAATAAACAAAATTAAAGTGTACTGTCTCTATTTCCCTTGGAACTGCAATTTCTAACTTTTTTTACCTAGATTAATTTAATTCTTGAATATAACAGCAATAAAACAAAAAATAAAATGACCTGGGATTCAGTAAGCTTAATATATATGTAAGATAGCTACATAGTTTGATGAAAATCCAAGTTGTTTTGAAAAAGTAATTAAAAAAATTAAAGTGTACTGACTCTATTTCGTCCAAACTGCAAATTCTTGTTTTTTTTTCCTAGATTAAATTAATTCTTGAATTTGACAGCAATACAACAAAAAATAAAATGACCTGGGATTCATTAACCTTAATATATATGTAAGATAGCTACATAGTTTGATGAAAATCCAAGTTGTTTTAAAAAATGTTATTAAAAAAAATAATGTGTACTGTCTCTATTTCGTCTGAACTGCAAATTCTAACTTTTTTTACCTAGATTAATTTAATTCTTGAATTTGACAGCAATAAAACAAAAAATAAAATGACCTGGGATTCAGTAACCTTAATATATATGTAAGATAGCTACATAGTTTGATGAAAATCCAAGTTGTTTTGAAAAAGTTATTAAAAAAATTAAAGTGTACTGTCTCTATTTCGTCCAAACTGCAAATTCTAACTTTTTTTTTCCTAGATTAAATTAATTCTTGAATTTGACATCAATACAACAAAAAATAAAATGACCTGGGATTCAGTAACCTTAATATATATGTAAGATAGCTACATAGTTTGATGAAAATCCAAGTTGTTTTGAAAAAGTTATTAAAAAAATTAAAGTGTACTGTCTCTATTTCGTCCAAACTGCAAATTCTAACTTTTTTTACCTAGATTAAATTAAGTCTTGAATTTGACAGCAATACAACAAAAAATAAAATGACCTGGGATTCAGTAACCTTAATATATATGTAAGATAGCTACATAGTTTGATGAAAATCCAAGTTGTTTTGAAAAAGTAATAAACAAAATTGAAGTGTACTGACTCTATTTCGTCCAAACTGCAAATTCTTGTTTTTTTTCCCTAGATTAAATTAATTCTTGAATTTGACAGCAATACAACAAAAAATAAAATGACCTGGGATTCAGTAACCTTTATATATATGTAAGATAGCTACATAGTTTGATGAAAATCCAAGTTGTTTTGAAAAAGTTATTAAAAAAATTAAAGTGTACTGTCTCTATTTCGTCCAAACTGCAAATTCTAACTTTTTTTACCTAGATTAATTTAATTCTTGAATATGACAGCAATAAAACAAAAAATAAAATGACCTGGGATTCAGTTACTTTAATATATATGTAAGATAGCAACATAGTTTGATGAAAATCCAAGTTGTTTTGAAAAAGTTATTAAAAAAATTAAAGTGTACCATCTCTATTTTGTCCGAACTGTAAATTATAGCTTTTTTTTTACCTAGATTGAATTAATTCTTGAATTTGACAGCAATACAACAAAAAATAAAATGACCTGGGATTCAGTAACCTTAATATATATGTAAGATAGCTGTATAGTTTGATGAAAATCCATGTTGTTTTGAAAAAGTTATTAAAAAAATTAAAGTGTACTATTTCCATTCTCAATTTTATGTCTCTATTTCGTCCGAACTGCAATTTCTAACTTTTTTTACCTAGATTAAATTAATTCTTGAATTTGACAGCAATAGAACAAAAAATAAAATAACCTCAGATTCAGTAAGCTTAATATATTTGTAAGATAGCTATATAGTTTGATGAAAATCTAAGTTGTTTTGAAAAAGTTATTGACAAAATTAAAGTGTACTGTCTCTATTTCCGTCAGAACTGCAAATTTCTAACTTTTTTTTACCTAGATTAATTTAATTCTTGAATTTGACAGCAATACAACAAAAAATAAAATGACCTGGGATTCAGTTACCTTAATATACATTTAAGATAGCTACATAGTTTGATGAATATCCAAGTTGTTTTGAAAAAGTTATTAAAAAAATTAAAGTGTACTGTCTCTATTTCGTCCAAACTGCAAATTTTTTTTTTTTTTCCCTAGATTAAATTAATTCTTGAATTTGACAGCAATACAAATAAAATAAAATTACCTGCGATTCAGTAAGCTTAATATATATGTAAGATAGATACATAGTTTGATGAAAATCCAAGTTGTTTTGAAAAAGTTATTAAAAAAATTTAAGTGTAATGTCTCTATTTTGTCCGAACTGCAAATTCTAACTTTTTTTACCTAGATTAAATTATTTCTTGAATTTGACAGCAATACAACAAAAAATAAAATGACCTGGGATTCAGTAACCTTAATGTATATGTAAGATAGCTACATAGTTTGATGAAAATCCAAGTTGTTTTGAAAAAGTTATTAAAAAAATTAAAGTGTACTGTCTCTATTTCGTCTGAACTGCAAATTCTAACTTTTTTTACCTAGATTAAATTAATTCTTGAATTTCACAGCAATACAACAAAAAATAAAATGACCTGGGATTCAGTAACCTTAATATATATGTAAGATAGCTACATAGTTTGATGAAAATCCAAGTTGTTTTGAAAAAGTAATAAACAAAATTAAAGTGTACTGTCTCTATTTCCGTCGGAACTGCAATTTCTAACTTTTTTTACCTAGATTAATTTAATTCTTGAATATGACAGCAATAAAACAAAAAATAAAATGACCTGGGATTCAGTAAGCTTAATATATATGTAAGATAGCTACATAGTTTGATGAAAATCCAAGTTGTTTTGAAAAAGTAATTACAAAAATTAAAGTGTACTGACTCTATTTCGTCCAAACTGCAAATTCTTGTTTTTTTTTTCCTAGATTAAATTAATTCTTGAATTTGACAGCAATACAACAAAAAATAAAATGACCTGGGATTCATTAACCTTAATATATATGTAAGATAGCTACATAGTTTGATGAAAATCCAAGTTGTTTTAAAAAATGTTATTAAAAAAAATAATGTGTACTGTCTCTATTTCGTCCGAACTGCAAATTCTAACTTTTTTTACCTAGATTAATTTAATTCTTGAATTTGACAGCAATAAAACAAAAAATAAAATGACCTGGGATTCAGTAACCTTAATATATATGTAAGATAGCTACATAGTTTGATGAAAATCCAAGTTGTTTTGAAAAAGTTATTAAAAAAATTAAAGTGTACTGTCTCTATTTCGTCCAAACTGCAAATTTAACTTTTTTTAACTAGATTAAATTAATTCTTGAATTTGACAGCAATAAAACAAAAAATTAAATGACCTGGGATTCAGTAAGCTTAATATATATGTAAGATAGCTACATAGTTTGATGAAAATCCAAGTTGTTTTGAAAAAGTTATTAAAAAAATTAAAGTGTAATGTCTCTATTTCGTCTGAACTGCAAATTCTAGCTTTTTTTTACCTAGATTGAATTAATTTTTGAATTTGACAGCAATACAACAAAAAATAAAATGACCTGGGATTAAGTAACCTTAATATATATGTAAGATAGCTACTTAGTTTGATGAAAATCCAAGTTGTTTTGAAAAAGTTATTAAAAGAATTAAAGTGTACTGTCTCTATTTCGTCCGAACTGCAAATTCTAGCTTTTTTTTTACCTAGATTGAATTAATTCTTGAATTTGACAGCAATACAACAAAAAATAAAATGACCTGGGATTCAGTAACCTTAATATATATGTAAGATAGCTACATAGTTTGATGAAAATCCAAGTTGTTTTGAAAAAGTTATTAAAAAAATTTAAGTGTAATGTCTCTATTTTGTCCGAACTGCAAATTCTAACTTTTTTTACCTAGATTAAATTATTTCTTGAATTTGACAGCAATACAACAAAAAATAAAATGACCTAGGATTCAGTAACCTTAATGTATATGTAAGATAGCTACATAGTTTGATGAAAATCCAAGTTGTTTTGAAAAAGTTATTAAAAAAATTAAAGTGTACTGTCTCTATTTCGTCTGAACTGCAAATTCTCACTTTTTTTACCTAGATTAAATTAATTCTTGAATTTCACAGCAATACAACAAAAAATAAAATGACCTGGGATTCAGTAACCTTAATATATATGTAAGATAGCTACATAGTTTGATGAAAATCCAAGTTGTTTTGAAAAAGTAATAAATAAAATTAAAGTGTACTGTCTCTATTTCCGTCGGAACTGCAATTTCTAACTTTTTTTACCTAGATTAATTTAATTCTTGAATATGACAGCAATAAAACAAAAAATAAAATGACCTGGGATTCAGTAAGCTTAATATATTTGTAAGATAGCTACATAGTTTGATGAAAATCCAAGTTGTTTTGAAAAAGTTATTAAAAAAATTAAAGTGTACTGACTCTATTTCGTCCAAACTGCAAATTCTTGTTTTTTTTTTCCTAGATTAAATTAATTCTTGAATTTGACAGCAATACAACAAAAAATAAAATGACCTGGGATTCATTAACCTTAATATATATGTAAGATAGCTACATAGTTTGATGAAAATCCAAGTTGTTTTAAAAATGTTATTAAAAAAAATAATGTGTACTGTCTCTATTTCGTCCGAACTGCAAATTCTAACTTTTTTTACCTAGATTAATTTAATTCTTGAATTTGACAGCAATAAAACAAAAAATAAAATGACCTGGGATTCAGTAACCTTAATATATATGTAAGATAGCTACATAGTTTGATGAAAATCAGTTGTTTTGAAAAAGTTATTAAAAAAATTAAAGTGTACTGTCTCTATTTCGTCCAAACTGCAAATTCTAACTTTTTTTACCTAGATTAAATTAATTCTTGAATTTGACAGCAATAAAACAAAAAATTAAATGACCTCGGATTCAGTAAGCTTAATATATTTGTAAGATAGCTATATAGTTTGATGAAAATCCAAGTTGTTTTGAAAAAGATATTAAAAAAATTAAAGTGTACTATTTCCATTCTCAATTTTATGTCTCTATTTCGTCCGAACTGCAATTTCTAACTTTTTTTTACCTAGATTAAATTAATTCTTGAATTTGACAGCAATAAAACAAAAAATTAAATGACCTGGGATTCAGTAAGCTTAATATATATGTAAGATAGCTACATAGTTTGATGAAAATCCAAGTTGTTTTGAAAAAGTTATTAAAAAAAATAAAGTGTAATGTCTCTATTTCGTCCGAACTGCAAATTCTAGCTTTTTTTACCTAGATTGAATTAATTCTTGAATTTGACAGCAATACAACAAAAAATAAAATGACCTGGGATTAAGTAACCTTAATATATATGTAAGATAGCTACTTAGTTTGATGAAAATCCAAGTTGTTTTGAAAAAGTTATTAAAAGAATTAAAGTGTACTGTCTCTATTTCGTCCGAACTGCAAATTCTAGCTTTTTTTTTACCTAGATTGAATTAATTCTTGAATTTGACAGCAATACAACAAAAAATAAAATGACCTGGGATTCAGTAACCTTAATATATATGTAAGATAGCTACATAGTTTGATGAAAATCCAAGTTGTTTTGAAAAAGTTATTAAAAAAATTTAAGTGTAATGTCTCTATTTTGTCCGAACTGCAAATTCTAACTTTTTTTACCTAGATTAAATTATTTCTTGAATTTGACAGCAATACAACAAAAAATAAAATGACCATGGATTCAGTAACCTTAATGTATATGTAAGATAGCTACATAGTTTGATGAAAATCCAAGTTGTTTTGAAAAAGTTATTAAAAAAATTAAAGTGTACTGTCTCTATTTCGTCTGAACTGCAAATTCTAACTTTTTTTACCTAGATTAAATTAATTCTTGAATTTCACAGCAATACAACAAAAAATAAAATGACCTGGGATTCAGTAACCTTAATATACATTTAAGATAGCTATATAGTTTGATGAAAATCCAAGTTGTTTTGAAAAAGATATTAACAAAATTAAAGTGTAATGTCTCTATTTCCGTCGGAACTGCAATTTCTAACTTTTTAACCTATTATGCTTCCTCCCGCTATTTGTTATTTGATTAAGATTAAAAGCATACATATTAGGTTTACCAGACACTGTGAGAAGGTAATGCAAACCCAGAATTAGTTAAATTCAGTATTTTGAAAGCCTTACTTTATCTCTACGAATAAGGATAAGTAGTCTTGGGGTATCCGATTTTTTTTTTTTTATAAAGAATTTTCATGAACGTCTCAAAGGTCAGGGTTTCTGATGGGTTGGGGTCAGGGGGTCAGGTTATGGTTTTTGGTACTTTTCAAGTCGGAAAGTGAGGTCGTACACCTCAGTGTTACTCATAAGTTTTAGTTCTCTAGATCATATTTTTTTCTGTTTTTAAGAACAGTTAATTTTAAGAAAATATCTCTGTGCAAATGAATTTAACACATGATTGAATAGTGAAGTCACTTTTTAAACACTGTACTTTTGGGGAAATGTCACGTATGTGTGGAATTGACAAATGGCACTTCAGTTGTCAAATATTCGCTCAAGTTCACTTCTTCTTACCCTGACCCTGACTTAGTTCAGGAGTTTCCTCATGTATAATTATATATAAATTCACTCTTCAGAGATGCTTTCAATGCCAATTATAGGTATTTTAATTAAGAAAATAATTATATACTGATTTCTTCTGTTTGCATTTAGTTTAAGCCAATGTTATATGCAATAGGATATGTACGGCATTTAATCATTATAAAAATATGTAAAATTACTACACAAGAAACAACACAGAGAGACAAAGAATACCATGAACTAGATTTTGAGGTGTTTTTTTATGATCTATTTTTCTGGAAACAGATGAGTTGTTCATGGAGAAATAAGAACAAAACAGTAATGGATCTTTTATTTGTGGTGTGATATTCACAATAAAATATACATGTATGTATGCAGTTAACAAATACAACAAAAGTAAACACTAAAACATACACTCTCATACAGTTAGCACTAAAAACCTTGCATTTCATTTCACAACAAACACTCATGCCTTATAAATAACACACACAAACTACTACACACTCACATAGCACAATATGTAGACTCAAAAAGCAAGCACTGAAAAAATAATATTTACATTTTTACATCGAACATTCTAACAACTATACACTGACAAAAACAAAGATTGTAATTTTTTCAAAGAGAATGTTTCATAAGGAAGTTACTTTTAAATGTAATGACATTATTGAAATTAAAAATTGATATGTTTATCTTGGTCTGCTATGTAATTATAACGGAAACTTCTCTTAAGCTCGAAAAAAAATGGTAGACTGTATTTGATGCATTGGTGGTTATTTTGACCTACTCTTTGGAAATATGGGGGTTTGAAAATAAAAATAATACTGAAAAAAAATATATCTGCAGTTAAAGTATATTTACATTTTTACATCAAACATTCTAACAAGTATACACTAACAAAAACAAAAGATTGAAATATTTTCAAAGAGAAAGTTTAATAAGAATGTTACTTTTAAATGTAAAGAAATTAAAGGTTCATATTTTAATCTCTGTTTGCTATGTAATTATAACGGAAAATTCTCTTAAGCTCGAAAAAAAGCTGGTAGACTGTATTTGATGCATTGGTGGTTACTATTTTGACCTACTCTTTGGAAATATGGGGGTTTGGAAATAAAAATAATACTGAAAAAAATATATCTACAGTTTTGTAAGGGCATTTTGGGGGTGTGATCGTCTACGCCAAATATTAAGGTGTATGGGGAACTTTGAAGATTTCCACTTGAACTACAAATCAAGTTAAAATTGGAATATTTTTGGGACAAGATAGCAACAAATTATATACACAACTATCGGTTAAAACTGTATAAACATAAAGGTTAAGATTCAAAAAAACGAAATGGCTCCAATTCCAGTAAATCGAGATTATTGTCAATGACCATCATGTCTTCGAAGTCTATAACTTGAAGAACAGCTGGAGTTGGTGCTGGTGACAGTGCTACTGGTGGCAGTGCTGGTGACAGTGCTGGTGACAGTGCTGGTGACACTGCTGGTGACACTGCTGGTGACACTGCTGGAGTTGAAGGTGGTCCAGCCTGTATAAATATGAAAATGAAATATAAGTTGTTATCTTAAAAAATTTTGTATTGGTAATCAATTAATATATGAGCCAGTCCATGCGAAAAGGTACAAAAAGTCCTTTTGGTAAACTTTACAGGAAACGTTATCAAAGTTTGTTATTGTTTTTTTGAAAAAAGATTTTATTTGAAATTTTTTTTACATTAATGTAAACATTCATAAGATTGTCAATTCTATCCCGAATTTGTCAACCAAAACAGAAAAAGACGTAGAAATATCTGAATTTTTGGTATTTGAGCAAGTGTAAAATCATTTGTTCCCCGGACTAATGCTATACCGACCAGAAACTTAAAAATTTATGACACTACAGAGACAAAAGTCAATAATTTCTGTCAGTTCTACAGGTTTAAAAAAAGTAAGACAACATAAAAACATGAGGGAAATTACAAAAACTATGACATCTTGTGTTTTAGAAATTTGAAATTCAAGTTAAGTTAAGTTATTTAATAAAATATAAATCAACCTCAGTTGCACGGGGATTCGAACTGTTGCTCCGTTTGATTGCATTGGTATCCGCATCGTAAGCGAGAGCCTTATCCCCACTGCTACAGGGGTTAACATTATCAATTGGCAAATCAAGCAATTTCAACTGTACTTTGAAAATGATTGCAATATATGAAATAATTCACTAAAAATCTTGATAAAACTATGTACCTTTTCGTATGGACTGCTCATATCTATTAGAATCTTACAAAAACAAATGTTCAACAACACGCCAAGTACATACGATTTTGAAATGTTTAAAAAGTAAAAACACAAAAATACTGAACTCTGAGAAAAATTCAAAAAGGAAAGTCCCAAATCAAATGGCAAAATCAAAAGTTCAAACACATCAAACGAAAGGATAACAACTGTCATATTCCTGACTTAGTACAGGCATTTTCTGTAAAAGTAGTGCCATATTCTGTGTTACCTAAAGTAACCAGTTTTTGTTGGCTACTATATTGAACTGTATGTCATTGAGTGTACATATTATTACCTGATGGTACCTGGCAAGATGAATTTGTAAGTCTTCATTTCTACGGTAAACTGATTTGCATGTAGCACAAGGAAACTTGCCTACACCTTGGTATGTCTTTTGACTGTCTTTCTATAAAAAAAAAACAATGGTGATGTCTACAGATCCCTACTTATTAACTTATGACTTATAGTATATCACATATTTTCGTTTCTGTACAATAAGGTAAAATCCTTAATAAGATATAAGTGTACTATTCTATGAACTGTTACATCTTTCAATAGTTAAGTATACATAAAGACAATAGTAAAAACAGAACTTGAATACCATTTAACTAAACATATGATGTATATTGTCCCTTTGAAACATGTAACATACATATGTTATCAGAGTTCTTTGATTTTTTAGTCCACAATAACTAATGTATATTATTTTCTGTAATAACCCTATAGACTTATATCCCTGACTGGTCACTGATGAGTCTTATGCGGTGGAAACGCGCATCTGGCGAATAAATTATAATCCTGGTACTTTTGATAACTATTGAACTTGAATAAACAGTTGATAAAGATAGGTGAAGATATCCCAGATGCAATCAGAACAATATCTCTCATTAACATTGTCGATAATAAAACCAGAAATCTCATTCTGCATTTGTATGAAACAATTATATGATGTAATTCCATTTCACTGTTACATTTGTATGAAACAAATTACAATTATATAAAATCGACTCATGTTTGATACTGCTTAAAGATTTTGTACCATATAATTACCTGATGAACAGTTTTCTCATGTTTCCGTAGAGCATCTTTTGATTTGAAGAATTTTGGGCATATTCCACAACTTATTTTGCTTTCTGTGTGGAAATATAACTTGTGTCTCCTAAGACCAGATCTGGATTTTAATACTTTTGCACAAATATCACAATTATAAGTCTGAAATATTAAAACAAAGCATTTAAAATATATATGATCACATTTTAGGGGACATTTATATATATAATATTTATATTAATTACGATAAAAAGTGACAATACTTTTTTTTTATTTTATTAATATTCATGAAATTGTTTCATATTTGGTTATTTTTTTTCACAGAAATGATTTTTAAAAATATTGGTAATAAACAGCTGAGCCATGAGCGCATGATACGCCTGTCGTCTTATGTGGAAATTATATGCAATAATCATCAATAGTTTCTGAGAAAGTTTTAAGCAATAACCATATATAGTTTTTGAGACACAGAGGGAAACCCCTCACCCTGTTTTTTTTTTTATAAAAAACTAAATATCACAAAAATAAAATTTTGAATCAAAACCAAAAAGTATACAGATCTTTAGATTAATATAACCATGGAAGAAATATTTAAAAG